>NC_135775.1:21534267-21834267 GCF_028453695.1 Augochlora pura | reverse complement strand
AATCCGCAGTCTAGTCATAATCGATCCTTTTGATTACGCTTCTGCATTTCGACCCGTCGACATCGTTTCGGCGATGAGAATTGAGTAATAGAGGCCGGATGGAAGGGGTTTTGGGGTTGGCTGAGGGGGTTGACGGGGACAAAGAGGGCGGAGGATGCAGAGGGGACGCGCACGTTCGACTGTTCTAACCGTTTTAATTAATTGGGAATAATCCATGAATGCTGTAGATGAACCGATATACCGAGCGCAAATAGTAATTGCACATTAGACGGATCGATCGCTCCGCTCTTAACCTAATCTCGTCCCCCTTCTAATTATCGTGTTTACATTACAATCGATCGCGAAAGCCGGAAAGTGAGGAACGTCTATCGGCTAGCTGCGTTATCGCGAAAGAAACACATGCTGCGTTAAATAAAAGTGACTCTTCGTTGGACTAAAATAATAAAATACTTTGTCACCGTTTACACGAATTTGCAAATTTAATGAAAATGATTCAAATTGAATGAAAATGCGAAATATTTTACTTCTCGTGCAAAGGCATTATTCATAAACCTGTGATTGAATTGCAGAAATTTTATTATATCAAATTGAACATTTTACAGGTACGTAAGAGAAACGCAATCGATTCATACATTTGTTAACGTAGATGATATAAACACACACTACACACATCAACAGGATACAATTACGTAGATGTAAAGGTATGACAACCAACGAATTATTCCTACATATTTTCGACATCAGTTTTCTGTAACTTTACAAAATGAGTTTCTGTTTCAATATGTTTTTAGTAGCCTTCCCTGAAACACGATGGGCATCGTAGAACGGCTTAAATTTCCGCAGCAACCCGTGTCGCATCATTTAGATCTACAATCAGCTTGATTATCCGAAATGAGCGTTAGAACTACCAGACTCGTCTAGTTAATCAGTAGGCTGCAGATCTTTATGTAACTCAAAATTCGTTTCAATTTATGTCAGGGTATAGACGCATGAAGATCCGCAGTTAATTATTTCATAACTGAAATATTTTTCATCTAGTAATAGCAGTTCTGAAACAACTGCTAATGTTTGAGCGTTGTTATCGTCAAAAATTGCTTAACGTCTTGTTACATTGAAAACACCATGTAAACTAGTTGTCACAATGTTCTGGTTACGTTCAACAGGCCACGTAAATTGGTCATTAGTAGTACCTTGGTAGTTCTAGTGTCAATGCTTGGTGGGTTCAGCGTTAAATGACCACGAACAGTGGTAGCGTTGTGATCGAGGGGCTGGGGGCAGTAGCCACGAGAAAATTTCTGTGTCGAGGTGAGCCCGAGGTGAGAGACTCGTGTGCGAATCGGGGGAGGATATATCGCGGACCGGTAAACGGTCTCTCCTCATCACCGATAGCCACCGCCGGTGCGCTCACTGCTGGCTGAAAGTTCGAGGGGGTGCAAAGATCCAAGCTAAATTCCCCACTAAACGTCGGTCGCGCAATCGACACGAGTGGGGAGTTGGGGGTCGGTTGCGCGCCTCGGCCCCGAGCAAGCCCGAGTGGTCAATTAAGATCACCGGGAAGCGTCGATATGGTCTGCGCGAGCGTTCGAGAAACGCGGCACGGCGAGAGCGGATTCGCGTGCATCTGCGCGACTGCATCGCACGCGTGACGATGAGAGAGGGGGCGGCTAGTGGTTGTCCGCTGGGTTCCGCTCAGCTCTGCTCCGGCTTGCCAGGGTGGAGAAATCGCACTTGAAACGACACCGGATACAAGCTGCAGTCTACATGCACTTTTGTCAAATTGTTCAAGCGTTCGAATGGATCTTTGTTCTTGAAAAGGATTAGCAATT
Source organism: Augochlora pura (assembly GCF_028453695.1). NCBI lineage: Eukaryota > Metazoa > Arthropoda > Insecta > Hymenoptera > Halictidae > Augochlora > Augochlora pura. The sequence goes on along the minus strand of NC_135775.1, from coordinate 21,832,441 downwards.
TGTCTCTGGACTGTCTCTGATGTTTATGGTCAGGGGATACTTGATTCTTTTCAGAAACTGTTCTTTGGAATGTCATAGAATATGTAATAATAGGAAAATCGAGATTTTATAATATAAATTAACTTTAACTGCTACAGTTAATTTTACTGTTAGATTTTTCATTAGAGACTTTATAGAAATAGAAAAATTAAGCTTCTACAAACTAACTGTTATTACTTGTACAACGATATTACTGTTAAATCTTTTATTAGAGGCTCTATATTAGGATTTCTTAACGCAATGATCAGAAGCATAGAAATTTCGAAATTGTTAAAAATTGCTTAAATATAAAAAGAAGAAAAAATAGCGTTTTCCACGCAATGAATTGGACTTGAGCTTGCAGCAGCGAGTGTGATTCGAAAAGCGATTTCCACACCCTAGCGATCCGTTAGTTAGCCTGGCCTGGTCTGGCGTGGCGTGGCACGATCGCGCCAAGGGAAGCCGTCAAAATGTCGAGGCTCGTGCATCCAGGTGGCACGTCGAGCCGAAGACACGAGTCGGGGGAGGAGTCTCTCTCCCTCTATTCCTCGGCGTCTGTAACGATCGCCGGTCATCGATCCGCTATCGCATCAATGCGACGCTCGGTTGCTCAAGAAAACGAGCCACGTCGACGCGCTCGTTCCTCGTCGGGCTGCGGGCTGCGACGGGTCCGACGGAAAATCGCGTCTTCAAGCTCGCCTTCCTGGGAATTTCTTATGGTAGGCTGAGGAGGAACTTGAGAAATTGCCTCCTCTCGCTACCACTTGCGGAGACTGCGGCTGAACGTTTACTTCCTCCATGATACAGATATCTTAATCCTCAGCCGGTGTTCTATCTTCTACTGCTCTTCGAACTGAATCTTGCAAATTTTTGTTATTTTATTGACAGACTTTTACTTACTTTTATTCAATAGCAAGATTGAAAAATTGTCAAAATTGAATATCACTTCTAGTTAAAAACTTCTGTCTTGAGATGTGCTTGTTTAGAATCAAAGTTTACTCGTAGACTGAAAGAGTTAGCGTTCTTCTGTTCAATATTAAGAACGAAAGATTGTCTGTAAAAATGCTCTAGCTTAGAATAGAAGGTTCGGTTGCAGAGGATTTCTTTTCAAAAATTGTTCCCACACTGAGCTGGCTATTTCCACAGGAAGCAAAAAGTATAAGGAAAATTCCTGTCAAGAATAGTCGAGACCATCGATAGATCCATGCGCGCGGATTTCTCTCCCGAGGCAGATCTTATGGATTCGAGCGGTTTTAGGGGTGGCATAGGTCTGACGGCGCGTAAAGCGTAAAGCGGGCGACTTTCTGTGGATAGATAGTAACCAGACAGTGCAACAGATAGAATGGCGGCTTTTCTAGCACTTACCAGCGCATCCACCGAATTGACGAAATATTTTATTAATGAAAATAACGGTCGAGGAGACTGCGGCGCTCGCGCGCAAGTCTTCTTAGTTGTCACGAGGGTTGTTGGCTCAGCGGCTCCACAAGTGTGTAATCACCTGAATGACAAACTTCTCCTATTATCTTAAACTATATTCGTGTAAGCTCAGTCTAGCACGGGAATTACAAATACCTTCGTTTTTGGGGATCGCGTGTTGCCGGTGAAAAATGTGCTTTTTCCCGGAGAATACTTTATTTTGGGAAGGTTTTCTAAAATGGAATTTCTTTTTATTAAATAGTAATTTTCGAGCGGCGGCTGTTGTGCAACAACGAATATGTTAATAATTGTGTGCAGAAAGGTCTCGATTAACTTGAAAATATTTATTTACTTATTTTATTTTTCTAGTTTTCTCTAGAAACATAGCTGTGATTTAAACAATATCTTGATCACATTGGTGATCTGAATAGAGAAAAATTTCCACTTAAATAGAACTGAGATAAAGCATGAAAAAGCTTGTCCATAAGAAGAATCTTCGAATAGCATTAATTCCGGTGTAATATACTATTAAACATTGAATATTTTGCAGGTAGGATGGAACGATTTTCGATGAATGAGATGCATCCAGTTTCATAGTCCATTTACTGTCTTTCCATAAAGAGTGATTCGGAGCTAATTGAGCGTTGAGACCAGAGCAATGTAAAACTGTTCAACCGAGTTGATTTCAGCATGCTAACGCGCGCTGCGTTTAACAACATCCTATCCATCGACTTATGTTCACGTTGTGACGATAAACTGCTCTAAATTCGGGTACGATTTTTTTTCTTTATTATTTTTTATTGCTATTGTGAATTTTTAATACGCGACCTATCCTTTTTAAAATGAAATATTCAGGAAAACTATGGCGATTAAGAAAATCTATACTTCCCTATTAAAAAAGCTTGCAAGCCTGTAGGAATCCCATGTGCACATTTTGCATACATGGCTGACCACGAACATGTTTACCCCTTGTCTTGTTCTAACTCCTGGTGAATATTTTAAACAAATTTTATTAATATCACACGGGTCGAAGTGATACATTTCGCTATTAATAATATTCAGTACCAAACGATTTTCAACGTTTTTCATTTCCTTAGAAAATTTGGTATTCCGATGCTATTACAATTTTCTAAAAATTTGAAACATTCTCTCTCTTCAGTGATATTCACTGATTAAAACAATGTTACCACGTTACATTAATATTTCAAAAATCAATCTATCAAATCAATCACTTTACGTTCAACATAAAACAAGAGTCAATTCCAACCTGAGTAAACTGTTACGTTCTGCAAAATTTGGTATTTTTATATTATTTACTATAACGAAACGATTACTTTTTTACGATTTATTTTTTAAAGCATGCATAACTTGTTACATTCATTTTCAAAAAATCACTCCAAAACCTTTGCCTCGTAAAAGATCATTTCACCCTGACCAAAATTTCTCTATGAATGGTACCCAGTAAAGTTCCACTAGTAAAGCTAACAGTCGAAATTTTGCGTAGCATCAGCCTGGCAACCGGATCGAAAGACGATCGTCGAAATCTGCGGAGAGCAAGCCCGGCCGTAAAATCAAACGGAAAATCGATGGTGCAGGGTGTCGGGGAAAGGAAGTCGGCGAGCCGGATCGTCGAAACTGCGCTCGGTTTGAACTCTGTCCGGGTAATCGATAAGGGCCGTCGGTGGAGGGAAAGGTAGAGGCAGAGCGGCAGGCAGCAGAGAGAGCGGCAAGAATAACACGGTACATCGATCAGCTTCCGAAACGAGTCCACCGTTCGATCGTCCCGACGCACACACGTCGCCGTGTTCGTCGACGGTGGCAGCAGCCTAGCTGGCCAAGGCAAGGCAGGCAAGGCAAGGGTTCGTTCAATCTGACGGAAAGATTCGCGGCGTAGGATCAAGGAGGAAACACGGGCGGACGGAATCGATAGACGACGGAAGGGTTTCTTTATTTCGCGGAGAGGGCCGAGACGCGGCGGTGGTGGAACGGTCTGGCCTCCTCGTAGCTGCGTCCTCCTCCTCCTCCTCCTCCTCCTCCTCCACCTCTGCTTTAGCTTCATCCTCCTTCGCTTCATCCGCCTCCGCCTCGTCCTCGAGGGTGGGGAACAATCCTCCCTCTCGTTGCCACCCTTCCTCCGGTTGCGCGTCGGGCCGGCGACGTCGGATTCGTCGATGACGAAACCGTTCGCCTCCGTAAATTTGCGGACGTGCACGGTGCTGCCGCTCGCGAAAATCAGTGCGACCGGAGTGCACCGCGAGGAAGGAACGCGGGTCGACCCGTGCGCGGCCTGCGGTTCCCGCTTGCGGCACGCGCGCCTCTCCTCTCTTTCTGCAAAGCCTGCTGCTGCTGCTGCCTCACCTGCCGCATACCTTCCGCCTCTCTCTCACCCGCAGATACCGTCAGACCGCCGCGGAAATAGGTCGACGGACGCGCGCGCACACACGAGGATCTCGCGACGGTAAACAGTGCCGACCGCGGCCGAAAACAGACCACCGACCAGTACCCGACACTTACTATTCGCCCGTCCGTACGCCGCCGAGCCTGATTCCAGCTGGAGACAATAGGGGACGTGGTCTGGCTCTCTCGGAGGGAAAATATGAACACCCTGGCCGAGGACGAACACGTCCGGTGCAGCTATTTCTGCGAAACCGTGATCAGTATGGACACTGCTATCCGCGATCTTGTTTAAATCGGGAAATTGATACTAGCAATCGTGCGTCGATCGGCATAAACACATTCGATGTTCTTCCGGTTAAGTCGTCTATGGGTGCAGAGTTGAACGGTGCTGCATGAAGATCGAAACTGTAAATCTGGTGTGTTGATCGGTATGAACACTGAAGATCGAGGGTGTCAAAAGTTTTTTTTAATCAAACATTGAAGATTTTTCCATGTTCAGTGAGGAATTCCATGGACAAAAGTAGATGGTCGCGAACATCAGTTTGAAAAACAATTTGATGAACAATTTTGGGAGAAACTTGAAGAACCACGTGAAGAATAGGTAGCCAGGGGGCAGGGGATGAATTGATGGTCCAGACCCTTCCGGTCCCATTCTGTCGGTGGAGTGACCGCGTTTTCTGGTATCGAGCTAGAGGCTGTAAATAAAAGATCGTGTACCGCACGGATGAAAATTGACACGTCTCAATCGACGGTTGAATAAATTATCAGACGAAAGTTGTTCGGACAACGAAGGATCGATCCCTGCGTAAACACTTCAATTTTTAGAAATCAGCACGGTCGGGGGTTTGAGTGTCGCGTATCGGACAGGGGCCGAGCGTGAAGGAGCGTGAAAACTGAATTCGTCTCTCGAGGAGCAAGCGTTGCGGAAGATTCGGTAAAAAGAAAAAACACGGACTCGCGAGGACGCAGGGGATTGAACAGTCAGAGTCTTGTCCAAGGGGCAGTCGTCGAGGTTGATCGAAGTGTTGGAAAAGTGGCGGCGTTTCCTCCCATTGAGCTACCCCCGGCGCGGCGGGTGTTGGAGAGAGGGGAATATGAATCCCGGAGAGAGGGAAAATACGAATACTGCGTCGGAAACTGCACCGTGAATTCGGAACGATAAATTTGATCGAGCTCGGGGGTGTAAACGGTGCACGGGAGCGGAGGCTTGACCATCAGTGGCCGATCGATCACCAGACGCTGCCGCCCAGCAATCGCCGAATTCGTATCATCGATCTTGATCGCCAACCAGTTGTAGATTGTCGAAGTCCAGCCGCGAAGTAGACCAAACAATTTAAAGATAAAACATATTGCTCGGCACTTTTAAAATTCGATTAAAGGACAATTACCTTCGACAAACATAAGTTCCGCGAAAAGATCATTTAGCAAAGATCGGGAAGGGAAATCGATCAATCGATCGCTGTACAACTGAAGCAATCAAAGGATAATGAATCCACACCGACGAGGTTCAGTGTCTGAATTTAGGACACCGGAAGACAAAGGTTAACCGAGAGTCGCCAAAGATCGCGGACACTTGTGAGCTCCGTCTGGCACATGTGATAGCGAAGAAGCTCCCGGTGGGAGGAACAGTGAGGGAAAACAGAGGGAAAGAGGGCGAGGGACAAAGAGAGACAGACACAACGAGAGTGGAAGAGAGAAAGAGAGAGAGAGAGAGAGAGAGAGAGCGAGTTCCGCGGGTGCGTAGCCGGCGAGCCGATTAGAGGAGGTAAAACGGGAGCGGGAAGGGTTGGAGGAAGAGAAAAAGCTTCGAGCATCGATCTCTCGTCCCCGGTGCAGCTACCATGACGCGGCTGGTCGGATACGTCGAATCGTGTGCACCGTGGGATCGGCGAGCCGCCTCGTGGCCCTGGAGACGCGATCGGCCGAGCTATAGTTAGTCGGGTGCAGGTGTCGAGCTAGGCCAGGTGAGGACGTCGGGGGCGATGACGGCGAGGAGGACAAGGACAACATCGCCGGGGACGACGATGACGCCACGCGCGACCAAATTACAAACGCTGGGTCTTCCCGACGGAATGCAGGAGGCCGATCGAACGCCTCCTCGCGACGACTCGCCCGCCCTGTGCGTGGTCTTCCCACGTAAATTCGATTCGGTGACGCGCACACCATGCATTGCTCGCTGAAACGACTCTCTGTTCGGCGACAGAACAACGGGCTGATAAAACTGTTCCGGAGATAGCGCGCAGGAACGGGCCGAACCGATTTTTAGGAGACGCCGAGAAAGAGAGAAAGATAAAGAGAGAGAGGGAGGGAAAGATAAAGGGAGATAGAGAGATAGACAGAGTTTCGTTCGAGAAACTCCCGCGCCTCGATATTTACCCGCGAAAACCAACCGCTGATAAGCAGACCCGGAGCGCGCAAGCGGCTCATCGGTTCCACCGATAAGGACCCGCTTTTCGAGCAGAGATGGACTGCTGCAACTACGTCGAGGCGTACGCCGCTGGGGGCCACTTTTATCAGCAGCAACACTACTTTTGCTACGATAACCCGAGCCCTGTATACCACGGCTACGAGCCGGCGCCGATCGCCGCCGCGATCGACAACAACCCAAGGTACAACGGACCTGTGCCACCCGGCTATTCCGCAGGTAGATCGTCAAGACATCAGTCTCATTGATTTCCTCGATCGATGCCGAGTTTTCCGAGCGTTCCACGCACTTTGACACTAAATCTATTGAGCCGTAAACGCAACCAACGTATATTATTTTCTAACGGAAGGACTGTAATCATTTAGATCTTTTGCTATTTTATTATAATATAAATTTGGATTGAGAAAATTTAAATAATTTCCTGTGAAGATCTTAATCTTTACAACAAGAAATGTATAATCGGTTTGGCAGGTTTAGTGTTAACACTCGAACGACAGATCTTTTTGGCAAGAGTGAATAGGTGAAGTATAAAATGATAAATGCAGAACAATTTAAGGATGTTGTTAGATTATTTTCCAGTTTTTGAAAATATTTGAATTTTTATTTTCCACGAAGATGTTCAGTCTATTAGTTTTCACAACCAGATGACGAAAATATCCTGCTTTCATCTTTGTTTAAACGAGTCTCGATGATTTGGAAACACGAAATATTTCCGAATGCATGATATTCGATTAACTATAAGTGGTTTAGGAGTTGCATGCTCGAGGGGTGAGTGATCTTTTGCGCCTGCGTGCAAATCATTACGGACCTAACCAGGGTGGCATAGCTCGGAGGGAGGAAGATCCAGCTTTACGAAAGTTCTCCTATTGATGGTTCTTCTTGCTTCGGAAATCTTTCAAGTTTGTTATGATAGTAACGATTATTGCTACTTCCGTGACACTGTTACTGGGCGATACCCGCAAGTGTCGCTACTAAATGGATTTTACGACCGTTAAATAGAAAATGACTTTTAAGTGTCGGAGCTATAATCAGTTTTCATGGGTCCAGTTTTGATGCGACGATGAGAATTATAGATCGCCTGCTATAAAATCCTTTTCCAACGGTGATATACGTATTAACGACATATCAAACATTCTCGATGACTCAAAAACGATGATCGTAAAATTGTGAGGCTCATCGATTGTCGGCTTATTCGACTGTGAATCATCGGCAACTATTTCGTTGCCATCAGATATAACAAAGTCTATTGTTTGCTAACAATTATTGCAAGCAATTCGATATGTTTATTCGAAGAATTTTGTTTCATTGCTTCTTAGTGGCTTTAGTATTTCCTTACGAAGCTATTTTTCACTTAACCCCCCATTAACCGAATGTGTTTACTTCTAGTCGAAATCAGTTTATTTTCATACGAACGAACCATTAGCAGAATTACACGAAGAGTCAATGTTAAAGTCTCAAGGATGGCGTTTCGCGACTCTTATCTACTTACTTGCACAGTCTCCCGTCACTGCGATAAAAACAGACCAAATTTAAACAATTTCGTGTGTAATTCGTTAACAAACCAATCTCTCCCGCATAATCAATCGGATCTGCTTCGCCGCGTTAACATTTCTTCTTTGACAATGCTGTACTATGTTTTTTATGCCACTGTTCATAACCCTTATGATCAACAAAGAATATATTCTACATCTTTGAATTTTTAAGGTACATGAAAATATTAAGCATCTTTTAAAACTGAGTAAAGTCTTTAAAACTGTACAAAACGTGTTGAATTTTTCTGAGACGATAGAAAACTTAGTTTGCTAGCAAAAAGTTTTTCTGGAAACACTCTGTTGATGGGTTTAGGAACAGGGGAACTTTTGAATAGATTAACGAACGTAGAAACAATCGAAAGACGTGCGAAGGCAAGCACAACCGCTCGTGCATTTGTTTTGCCTCACTCGCCCTGTAGCCGACCAACTGTACGTACCGTGAAACACGCTCCTTGGTAACCATATTATACGTATATATATTTATTGTTAATACATAGTGGCTAAGTTATAAAGGAATACCTAAATTCTTACACACCCCAATTGGGTAAAATGTCAATGGAAATAACAAAATTTCGTTTCCCAACTTTATTACCTGATCGTATAACCAAAATTCTCGACGAAATTGCAGAGAACAAATATCCCGTTTTAGAAAGTGACCATGGCATTTTTGTCTATACTAACATCGAAACCATTTACTTGTGCAGATTACGTGTACAACCCTAAAGAGGCCAGGCTGCGAAAGGCGATGCGTGAGCAGAGCCGCGAGCTGTCCAGACGATCGATCCTCCAAAGTGCGATCGCACGAGCAGGCATGATAGCCGGTCCAGTTAGCTCGACCGGTTTCCTGGATCACCAGCACCGATTCGGCTGCGTTTCTGCTTCCAATCTGCCGATCAACCCGCCTCCGCCGGTCGATTCCGACCGGGTACCCGAGTCCTGGTTCCAATCGGCAACATCTCGGCCAAAACCGATCCACTCGCCGCGAATGGCCGATTGGTACGGCGAACCGATCGACAGACTACAGCAGGCGCACGCCGCCGCGGTCGGGATGCACCAGCGCGCTATAGACAAGTGCAAGGATCTTGCAATCAGGACTCAAACGAGCGTGGCCACCAGTAGTCCTAATTGTGGTCCCAGCTTTCCCACAGCTAGCTACCCCGTTGACTTTGCCGATGTCAATCGGGAAAGAGAGCTTCGACGACAGGAAAATATCCAGGAGTACGGTGAATTCACCGACGGCCAGAAATGGCACCCCTATCAAGTAAGGCTTGAAATCTAGACTCTGTGTACCCTGTTAACCCTCGTCTGGTGACATAATTAACGCCCCTTAGCTAGTGTTTATTTAATTTCATATAATAATTAGTAAGACACTGAACGTATATAATTAACGCTTAAATATCCACGAAGCAATCATGTCAGCCCGAAAAAAGTAACGAGTAGGGTTAATTTTCAAGTGCCTTACAATACAATAGATACTATTATGACCATCCGAGGGTTAAACTATGCGGCTACTTTGCCTATTCTGTTCTTTTCGCGAATATATCGATTGATGATTTGGTGCATTCTAGAACGGCGGAGGATCGCATCAGCATCCCAGGTCGCATCCATCTCAGATGAGTGGGATTCTTCATCCGAACGTTCAGAGTCCGAGCTCCCACGGACACGGACCATGGGGTCAATTTTGTCACGACGTTTTGCCACGTAAGAATTCTTAAATCGCTTCAATAAAAGGAAGGATACGAGAATCCATTATATTGAATTTTCTTTGCGGTTTCAGATGTACCAACCATGCCACGAAACATAGGAGTTCGCGGACCACGGCACACTGTCTTGCTACGGGATCGCCTTTCCGGTAGACATTGCGGATTTACTGAAGAATCAGCACGAATGCCATACGCGCCGAACAAGCTCGACGTGGAGAATATGCGAGCGTCCTACTCGTCCTCCGAGCATCAGGTCTCTTCTCTATTTATTTAGAAGATTCCGTTCCTTTAGAGATCGGTTAAATTATAATCAGCGCGTGATTCTACACAAGCGTCCATGACATTCACAGTAACTCAGAAGAAAGGGTACAGTCGACTAAGATGCTCGAATGTAGTCAAATCAAATTGAGTTTTGCACCACTCGATGAACTCCTCAAAATTCGGTTACTTCCTTTCTCCTGTATGTTCTTAAGAAGCGATATTATAAATATTAAGATCTCTGACTCTGGATTGCAGATGCCAAGACTACTTGAATCGTCAGTGGGCTCCATGGTGGACTCTACACCGTCAAGGACTCGACGGGACGACGAGGGACCTAGATGGGAGCCGAACACCATCAACAATGGAATTTCAATGGAGAACTTGACGCCGACCACGGTGAGATGAATCAGGGAAATCATCAAAAATATCGTCTCACTTCAGGATTAATATGTCATTTATCTGAAGGTGCTAGGTGTCCTAACACTCCAGTATGCGGTAGTAGACATTCCAACATTGTAAACATTTAATCTATCATTCTCGGAATGATCACAGTCGGCACTTTTAGGAAACAGGAATTTCTGAACCTTGTACAGCAATCTCGAACGTCTGCATAACAATCTCTGACACCGCTTTCCGTCAACAGGAATCGAGCGGTCTTCGCGAGAAGGAGCCTCGTCGCGAGCGTTTCGAGCCGAAGAAGAAGACTGTGAGCAAGCAGCCGTTGCCCGGATTCCACCAGGCGTTCGGGTCGACGGAGATCGGCCGGTTTTCAAGATCAGAATTTTTCGTGAACATGGTGGGCGGCGAGACCGGCGGCAACGTGGAAGTGCCGGACAACGAGAGCCCCGGCGTAAGTACCGAGCGAATGCCGGACGTAAACGGGGCCGGATCGGCAAATCACGAGGCCACCGGGGCCACAACCGCGGTCACCACGACCGCAACCACAACCGTGAGGAGCTTTAACAGCGACGAGAACGAGGAGGCGGACTTTGACGAGTCGAGCAACGAGCTCGTCACTCCGACGTCCATTAACATGTATTGCGGACAGCCAGCCGCCCCTCGTTGGCATAGTCCTCACGTAGGCGCTATAGGTAGCGAAATTTAAGCGGATCTTTAACCCTTTCGTGGGCCGCAACGTTTCCCGAACGGATCGTCAGCACCCTCGATCAATATGCCTGCGTTTTGCGATTCGAGGTGATATCTGATTTTGGGAAACAGGTCTATGAAATAGCTTCAACAGGTTGACTGCCGCTTCATCGAGGAATTTTTTGTTGAGTTTAAAAATTAGTTTTTATACTGATATAATGTTCCGAAGGCTGAGATCTTCAAAGTTTAAGAAGGTTATAGAATTACGCAGTAAAATAGATATTAATTCTATTATTCCCGTTTCAAAATTGCTTTGATTTTATGAGTTCTCTGAGGTTGTTCATTTGGCAGTCAAAGTGTCGAACAACTATAACGTTGCGTCCAAGTATATAAAGTGTATGCTACAAGTAACACGAGGTCGATGAAGAGACTAGTTGTACACATAGTTTAGTGTACAATTAGATAGTCTTTCGATCGTACTTTGTCGTAAAACAATCAAATGTGTTACGCATCGACTCACGATCCGTTGATCGTGATTACAATAGTCCGTTTCTGCTGTTAGAGTTAAGCAAACCGAGCGAAAAAAGCGAGGTTACCAAAGATACGAGTTCCAAATGATTTGGCCGTTTGTTGTAACTCAAGAGACACTGGCGAGAATGGATCCATTCTTATTGTTGCCGATAGGATTTTCTATACGAATTTTTCATTATTTGAGAATGGTCCAGTTCTTCTTATCGCTTTACTTATTGAATGGCAAATAATTGTATTAACTCAATTGCATCATTAGTATTTGAATTTACCTGGATTGAAATAGCTTCATCGAGAACACCTCAAAATGTGGTTTCTAGAAAAAGGAAAGAAGAGGAACGATTCGTCAGTTTATAACTTTATACGATTCAAATGAATTAATAGGTTTCTAGAGAAACCTTAAGAATTTTCAATAGGACTTGCAAAAGAAAGTTTTATTAATTAGTATCGCACACGTTAATTTCTTGATTAAATTTCATTAATTTCTAAGATACCATTAGTTAGCCACTCGATAGGTAAAGCATTAAATATAATTACGTATGATTCTGCAAGATTATCTTAATTTAGAAAGTTCAAATGGTCCGTGAAGGGGATTAGCGATTCGCCAAGGACGCCTGACAGCGTCCGCTTTTATTTAGGATTAAATTACCGTCTTCGACGCCGACGACACTTTGTACAGGGTGAAGACTCCATCTTGAGTCAGTCCATGTTTTGTTAATCGTGGTGATCAAATCGCTCTATGGACGTCTTCCTAAAGTGCGATTCGTTGATTTCTCTTTTCATTTTATACGAGAACAATAAACGTTTCTTCGACTTGTACAAGGGCAACGGACTTCGGAGATATTGCATATGGCGTACGAAACGTATCGGCGATCCATGCTCGCCGAGATTGTGCCTTCCAGGCGACCGTGGAAAGTCCGAATTCGCGGTCGAGCGAAACGCAGAAAAATCAAAAACAGCACGATATCCAAGCGTCTCGTACGTCAGAAGCTGGCCGAGCAACCAGCAAAATCGCAGAAAACAAATTCAAGATTCTGTTAAAGTCTAATCAAGATTTTGTTAGATTCTCCGTCCTCGTGATCCCAGAATTTTCCAAGGGAATTCTACAATTCATTCTAAGATATAGCTAATCTTAAATCTAAGTTTGAGCAACTAAACATAAACAAGTTGAAGAATTCGAAATATTGGGGACTGATATTCAATTATGAAATGATTGTAGAAACTTTGAGAATTCTGCTAATCTTGAAAATTCCAAAATCCTCAAAGCTCCCACCTTATCCTTGTTTTCAACGGAAATGGGATGAATTTTGGACACCTGTTGATTGCTCGGTCTAATTGAAAAGTATAATCAAAATGTGTCGATGAAAGAATTCGTTCGACATCTTCCATCAAGTTGTTAGGTATCGTCGACGATACACAAAGCTAGTGTACGGACGATGGTTTATCAAAATATGTTAAATTATATATATATATATATATACATTTAAAAAAAGTATATATATATTATACTTATAATAATGGAGGAACGAAAATCGCGCGACAAAGTACATAAATAGTAGAATTTTAGACGACACGTATTGCCGCGCGGAGAAACGTATAAATAAAAGTGAAAACAATGAAACATTCTGCACGCAGGAAGTCGAGGGGCCGAATAACAACCCTTCCGGTTTTGGGAAACAACCTTATTCGAAGGGATTACACGGTACTTTGTATTCAGAACTCGCTCGCCTAAGCAAGGAACGATAGCTCCCGTCAGGAATATACGCGATCTTAATATCTCTATACAATATCAATGCGCGTAAAGCGACGAAACGGATCGATGAATTTCCGAGCAGAAATCGTAGACGATAAGAGTAGCTAATTGAATTTTTTATATACCCGTTTTATCGTGTATTCATTGTCAGATTTATAGAAAATTCGGAATCTTTTCGAATTACTTACACCAGATAATTCACGTTTTAAACATCTGGATCAACTTGTTGCCTTCTCCGAAATTATTGAACGCCGTACTGCGATTATTTATCACAATCTCCGTTTTCTTTTTTCTCATATTTGCGAGAAACCAGTGAAAATGGGTTTGCCAAACGGAATAAGTTTCTCATTGAGATAAACTTGATATTAAGGCAAGGGGTTCATCCATGCTACGTTCTTCAACACTAGAAATATCAAGCAGTCAAGAATTTTACTATTAGAAAGACTTTCTCAGTGACTCAAACATTTCGTTCATTAGAAAATTTATTTCTGCGTGCATTCACAATATATCTAAACAAACGAATATCAATTGTATATCTAAATTAATGGACGATTTACTTCGCAGATTCAAAGATCGCAATAAATCTGCAATTGCTCTGTTTTTGACCTAATTGGTAGTTCTAGTGTGAAGGATGTTGAGGAAGTTGGAGGCCTTCCGTTCCATTATATTCGACGCACGTTCAATTTTGGTACTCAAATGCGAACGAGAGAAAGAGAGTTTTTAAAAAGGTACTCGAAACTCCTGAACACTCCGAGGGCTTTCGAAACTCGAGTTTACAAACTACAGTTTCAAAAAAAAAAGAAGAGAGTGACCGGTTCGACTCCACGCGTTTATCGATTTGATAAAAGACGTTTTTTAATCCCAGCACACACCGTTCGAAATCGAGGACGAGCAAACGAATTTTCGACGAATATATATACTATACTTTTATGATCGAGTTCTGAATCCCCGTGTCGGCGTTAGCGAGCCACGTTGATCGACTTGAACAGAGTAATTCATGCCGGCTAACCCTGTACCTATCATGGGACCAAATCAAAAGCGAAGCTTTTATTTCACGTTCACCGTCGCGCTTGCGTAACACGTATTGTCGCGTTCTAAGGAACACCATAACTTCTTCTTCCCTCGTTCTGTTCGCTCGATCGCTCCAGATCGGAGGCGAGGATTCACGCTGAATTGCACAGTCCTCCTCGTTTCCTCGAACAATGTTCAAAAAATTCTGAAAATTATTCTGACGATTATCAATGTGAACTTTCTTTCAAGAAATTATGTATCTATTAAGGATAGATTGACAATCTAAACTTCCTGCGAAAAGTAAATAACCGGGTGGATCTTTATGCAGAGACTAACTTCATATTGGAAATGTGTTAGATATTGTCATAGTACAATGCGACAAATCGATGTGCATCGACACAAGCGAAAATCTCTTGACGTCGTAGTGTGTCCAATACAGAACGCGTTAATTGAAACTATGAATCACGAGGATCCCGAGGAGCATCATGTTGTTCAGCGTGACGCAACGTTCTGTCGAGCAGACAGCTTGAACACTGTTCGATTTAGGAAGAATGAAACGTTGAGGTTTATAATTATTATTATTGTCCGTAGGCAACACCTTCGACAGGTGTGCACATTCGTTTACCTTCTATTGGACGAATGTACGTCCGGGAAACATGTAATGATGTATAATGCTGTGATTTGTTTTAAACGAAACAACAACAAAAAGAAAACACGGAAAGAAGGAAATTGAACGATGTAGTTATAGAGGAACGATTATTATCGTGACGCGTCGGTCGATGACGAGTTGTGATAAAAACAGCGTAACGCATTTTATCGTAGAACCGTTTGCAATTAAACGATCGACCATCGGCTACCTTCGATTCTGGCTCGTGAATCATGTGTAAACCAAAAAATTAAAACAGAACGAACGAGATTCGTATCTACAAAACATTTGTTTCCTTCGTATATTCTATTATCTTGTCTGGAAGTGCGAACGAATTTGCACTGGTTCGATACCTTTGTGAGAAGACACTTGTATAATGATCGATACGCGTGATCATCGATCCAGAAACAAGGACAACGCCGTCAACGAACATTTCATCGTTAGAAACCCGCCGGGAGTTGCGAATCCTACGACGAGAGCAGCGGCGCGTTGATTACTTGAAAATTTTAACTAATTTTGTTACTTTTTGCGGTCTGTCTTGATGACGGAGACTGTGTAACATAGGACTACAGGACGTTTCACGGGTTTTAAACGGCGGTGATAGGGTCTGCGAGGACCTGATACCCGGCGCCCCGTTATTGGCAACGACGTTAATGTGTAGATTGTGATAGAGAAAACGGAAATGGCGCCGAATGTTCGCGAGTGTGGCGAACCTATGCGTATATAAACACGTAAACGACTTTCTGTCTAATTATTAGCGACTTATTAACTGTAATCGGTAGGTGGATCGGTGAGAAAACCGGATAGGTGATGAGGAGAGATGGAGGAGACGACAGATACTTGTGTACATCCTCTTAGTTCTGCAAGTGCCAACGTCGGTGTTAAAAACAAAAAAGAAAAGAAAAAAAAGATAAAAGTCCTTCTAAAGGCTCGTGTTTTATTGTATCGAATTCGAACGATGTATCGAAAGCGACTCCGTCGGATGTGATCGAGTTTCTGCGGGAAAACAGGGTTCGAATATTCGCTGTTTCGACCTTCGAGACCCGATGAACCGTCAACTTATCCGACTTTTTAAATTGTCTAAAATAATGAAACTGTTTAAATTATTAAAACAGCTCGAATTGTATATCAGATAGTGATCCTTGACTTTAAAACAGTTTGATCCCATTTCGAATGTCGAACTTTGAATTCACGCTGGAATTCCGACAACAAAGTAGCATAACGACCGACGGAGTTAGGATAAATGGAGCCAGGCGGAGAAAAACACAGAACGAACCGTGTTTTTATTCGTGCGGTCGTGTGTACATTGATAAATGTATTGCCGGTGTATTATTGAGCTTAAAAATGAAAATCGGAGTGATCAGACTCGATCGTCTCCTAATCAGGGGACACAGGATTGCATCCTCGAACGAGACGGTGAGAAAATGTCCGAACAAGGATCACGTGTGTGCGTATGCGTGTGTGTGAGTCCCATCCGAGTGAAACGAGCGTAAACAAGAATCGTAAACGAGAAAATAAACGGATATCTATGCGACAGTCGAAAAAACAAACGTTGTTCTGATCAGTTTTCTTTTCCTTCAGTTCAATTCGAAGACGTACCTGACCCCTCCCGTTCTGTTTCCCATCTCGACGAGATCCTGCGGTATCCTTGGAGCCTCCAGAATTCACAGGATCACCGGGAACGGGGAAATCGTGTCGCGAATCGTACCGAACGAGTGTTGCTGGTTTCCTGGTCAGCAGAGATGCGGAGGATCGAGAATCGAGGATAATCTTGTGGTAAAATTAAAATGATCACTTGTCTTGAGAATTCATACTATTTTCTGTACTATTCACGCTTTCGATGAATTATGATCGACACTCGAATGGATGTTTATCCCCTTACACCGCGATTTCTATTACTATTAATTAACACATTTGCGTCCTTAACAATTTCCATAATAGAACCAAACAATTTTTGTTTCTTCTCTACTTTTTAAGCATATTGATTTATAACGACGAAAAGACAATATATTTAGACCTTTTGTCATTTTTTATATGGATTTTGATTATTTCTCGAACGATGGATTTGATTTGATTTTCGAAAAATTCTAGAATTGCAACGCATTTCTGGATTGCTCGCATCGCGCGAGAGACAAGGAATGGTTCGGCAGAAGTGGCCCCGTGGTGCATCCGTCGGGCATGCAAGCTATACTCCATAGAGAGAATTATGATAGCTACGGTACCGAGCGAAACGACGGAAGCTACATAGTAATCAGCGCCGGAAGATCAAGCAACAACGCTAGTCCTAGAAAAGACCATCCCGAAAATGAAAATGATAATCGAATGAGCCTGATGATCGAAGAGAAAGATTCACCGAAATGTTCGAACACTCTTCCTACGAAAGATAATCAAGATATTTGACTAGATTTGTAAACAATTAAGTTGTAAACAAATTAGTTGTAAACAATTAATTGAAAGCACAGACCTTGTATATTATGTT
This sequence comes from Augochlora pura, assembly GCF_028453695.1. NCBI lineage: Eukaryota > Metazoa > Arthropoda > Insecta > Hymenoptera > Halictidae > Augochlora > Augochlora pura. Next base: position 21,815,186 of record NC_135775.1, on the reverse strand, counting down.
TGCAAGTGTTACTTAATAGTTAGACTTATAGAATTGTTTGTTTAATTGAGAATGTTTTGAGATTAGTTTCTGTAAATAATTTAGTTGAAGGTCCTCCTAAAAATATATCAAATATTAAATTGTTGAAATGTCATGCAGCATTGATTATTCGTTAATGGTTTACACTATTAGATGTATTAATTATTTCTACATTTAAATATTTATCACATGTGTAATGGCCATAAGAGTGATTCGAGCTTAAACAGTAGGACAGAAAACGAGGAAGAAGATTGCCAGTCAGTTGTACAATATTCCATCAATTTATATTTGCGGTGGAATTTCGAAAAACGTCAAAACATTAGGATTAGCTGTACTTGACCGTCGTAAGGAAATTTTGGTTGTTGGCAGAGGCTTTATAGCCACGGTAGGCCAAGGAGAAAAAGATTGCGAAGGCCGTCGGTCGGTTTCCAATAAAACGAATTAATCGTTTCCGTTGTTCTGCCGGAGGATGCACCGGTAGAATGCAACTTGTAAACAGAGGAACAAAAGCCGGTCCGGGTTCTCGGCGGTGATGGTTTATCAAAGCGATTGTAATCGTGGATGTTTATTGTGGACGAACCAACAGAAGGCGGCGTTCTTCAAACGCGATAAAAACGAAAATGTCGTGGACCTCCCAATCCGTCTGCCGTGCTACCTACCCGGCAGGTAGGACAACCGTATCATAAACGACTTACGATCAGCATTGCGTTGTAGGATTTTCGGGGGTCAGGGTTTTCTTTTATTGCACCTTGCCACCGTTCACGGGATACTGAGATCGCAACTACCATTTCTCTTCTCCCGTCTCCATTATACGACCATTATACCATTGCTGTGATTTTATAGCGTTTAAGATTTTATTGTAAATATTACAAAAATCATTTCCATCGACCTCTTGACATACAAGCACGTGTCGGATACGGTTTGTCTTTCTAATGCCACTGTGTACGCGTCGATAAAACTGCTGAGGATTGTTTCTTTCACAATCATCGAAATTATAAAAATGTTTTCACGCGAAAGTTTCCGATAGACTTCTCTATTCAAACATTTTAATAGAAGTTGTATGATGTTTGAGTAAACGTAATCTTGCTTTTACTATAAAATAACGTGCTCTTTTCTGGTGTTAATATTATCAGCAAATGTTGCCAGCAATGTAAAATCTCGATTATCCGAACCGCTGACATTTGAATTCGCTCTTATTTTATCTGATGTTGCACCTAAGTAATTGTTCTGTATATCAAGGGGTTTAAGGCATATTATTATCTTTAAATGAAAAGACATCTTTCAGTGTCTGTGGTGGACTGGAGATTTTATGCAGAGTAGCTGTATATTTCAGTTAAAAGAATCGAGGAGTATTCAATCTGATAATAAATTGAAGAAAGAAAACAGTCCCTCGAATTTCTTGTGATAAATTGATATTTTGCATAAAAATCAATATAGTCTGGTTATCAATGTAAATACTGTGGTATTGAAGTAAATCTTTCTCGATTTTGTTTAAGGGATTCGAGGGAATGATGCGATGGTGGCGGTTGTTAATAGCCGAGAGGACAAGCGTTGAACAAATGATCGGACCTCGATGGCAAATCCACTCTTTTAAAAAGTAACTTCTTGGAGGACTTTGCGTCTTGTCGCGCCACGGCACCGATATCGCAACTTTTTCCATCCCGACGAAATTACTAGGACAAATACCGGCCAGGGCTGAATGGTTACTTTGCCAGCCAAAACTCGCGCGCTCCGGCAAACAAGAAACGCTCCTGGTCAAATATCTACTCGCGATACATCGGCCGGCCGGACGTAACTTGCTGTTGATTTTTGTCATTTGACTCGAGGAACGGTCAGTACGGTCTATCCGTCGAACGGTTAACCGTTTTCGCCTGCAGCTGCGGTGATCCATCGTGGCCAGGACCGTTTCACCTTAACCCGTTAACCCCATCACGATCGAAACAACCGCGTCGCGGCGTCGGCTGCTTTGCTATGCGACCGTAGGCGAATATGTTTGCTTGCATCGCGGTCCGCGAGCTATTGCGAAACGGTGCGAACGAAGAAATAATCACGTTGCTTGGCTTTCCTATTCGGCATTATTAACCTCGGAGTATTTACACGGTTCGTCGTTTGTTTTAAGTTAATTTAAAGGAAATTGAATAACACTGTTCAATCAGATTTGAATTTCGTTGCGAGACTGAGGATAATTGAGGCGACAGGAAAATATTTTGAATATGCTGCTTGTAATACTGTGGATCTATTCTTCTCACACATGCGGAAAATCTGTTCATTTTTATAGATCAACTTCATGAAACAGGAATTGAGAACTACATAAAATGAAGACTCAGTTTTATAGATAAACTTCGAGGTGAACGAATTATCTGAGATCTTTCTTCATCTTTGATTTGTTTAGGACCTTTGTTCATGAATAAGAACGTTATATCAAGAAGATGCGTCTACAGCGAAAGTTCTAGTGAAATCTTCTTTACGATTGTCGCTATCTTCACTTTCAATAGAGCAGCTTTCACCGGAGACGTTTATAAAATCGCAAGAAAGACGAACAGTGTGCTGCGTACATTGAGAGATTGTTCGCCACGTAAACATCGTGCCTTATAAACACAATACATTCAATTCTCCCTAATTGTCCTTCAGCTTGTAAACAAAAGTCGAAACTTGAAGGAAGGAGATACGGCTATTTGAGCCCTGCGCCTTGTTTCTATAATTTTTTACAATTGGCAACTATAAAAAGAAGCCGCGAGGCTCGAATAATCGTATCTCCCCTTCTCAAATCATTGCTATAGCGACGTTTCTCAAAAAAAGACAGATGTAAGATTAGAGTATGTATACAAAATCGGACTATAACTCGGAAAAATCAAAAAGAAATCACTTAATTACCGATCATCCGGCAGATTCGTAGCTCCGCAAGTCTCGGATCGGTCATCTTCGAGTTTCCTCAAGGCACACCGGCGGCATCACCACAATTCTTCAAACTCCGACGACGCCGGGAAAGGTTCGTCCTCGAGTATCACCACTACATGTCTAGAAAACTGGCGTAGCCAGTGGACTCGGCGCGACTGATCCCGCTTGAACGATCAAGGGATCAACGAAAAGTCCGTAAAGGCAGCAACTCGGAAAAGTAATTACACTAAGAGGACCAGTAAAGCTGAAGATTGCGAACCATCGAGCCTCGAGCGAACAAACAGATCATAACGGGTGGTGCGCCTGCGATAGAGAGAGAGCCGATCGTTCGCGCCGATCGTGGATCTAGAAAGCTGGATCGTGGTAGCGCGAGCTCCGAGACCGTGAGTCGGCGTGGGCGGACTGGCGTGTCCATGGACGTTGGTGGGACCGACCAACCGACGCGGGATCGTAAAATGGTACCGGGCAAGGATTGGCCGAGGAAAGGTCGGATAGGCGGCGACCGATGTCCTCGATCTTCGGAAGAGAAAAGGATCGAGCCTCGCCGAGGGAAATCGCCTCGACCAATCGCGGCGAGACTCGCTGGGAGACCGCAGCGGCTGCCGCCATGCTGCTCCGCGTGCCTTCCTAATTCGGACCTTTAATTAGCACCTGGCTGAACCGGCGGCGGGGGCAACCGGTGCAGACATCGATTGGCGGGTACCATCGCGGAACAGAGGCCAGATAGAGACGTCGAACAGAGACGACGCTATAGAGGCAGTCGGTCCGCGATCGGTCGGGCTTGTCTTCGCCGGCTAGTGTGAAATATCGCGTCCAAGTGTTACGAGCAGGACCACGCGGAGGACCCGGGACCGAAACAGTCTCCGGAAGGAATACGCCGCGCCGTCCTTCTTCCACCGATTTTCCCACGTTCGTTTTCTTTCTGTTCGTTTCGCAGTTTCTGCCGCGAACCGGACAATCGGTGAACTCGATCATCGGTGAACTCGATCGGTGAACTCGATCCGCGACCGATGAGGATCGCACGGATCCTACGCACCTAGGGTCGCCAGGATCGTTATCCTCCGGCGGACCGATTGCTGGTTCCAGCGATCGATTCGGCTCTCGAGGGCGTTCTTTGTTGTTTTGAGAATTTATTTGTAGTTGGATCGAGTCGTGTGCATAGATTGGTCCAGTGGAAGAATCTCCTGTACGTTCTCCAGGGTAGACCGATAATGGATATGAGCTAGCTTCATGAAGTGATATTCATGGATTCAATGGATCGTGTAGATCCTTCAAGTGTTCTCTCTGTTTTCTGCGAAATTCGGGCCTGGTGAAACAGGTGTCCGGAGGTAAATTGAAGTACGTCTAGTGGAAGTGTCGGAGAATCCTGGTCTTTTCGAAAAGTAACTGTATTTGTGAAGTGCTGTGGCATTAAGAGACTAAAGATCGGTGATAGGGAGTTGTAGAGTTCTTATTGGGAAACTTAATTGACAATCTAGGATGTAAGCAGAAGAAGAACGATAACGTTGTTCATTAAATTTGCTTCAATACGGAAGCAATATAGAATCATAGAGACTTGAAGTTTGGACATCTTTAAAATTGAATATCAAGAATTCGCATTAGCGAAGGATTTAGTTATCGTGAGAGATCTCTAAATAGAAGAACGGACGCTAGACGCTAAACGCTGCGAATAGTACGTTGAGACAAAGACTAGAAAATCAGAAGAATAGAAGATTTGAAGATCAGAAGTTCAGAAGAATAGAAAAATAGAAGAATAAAGTAACCAGAAGGAGAAAAGTAGAAAAATAGAATAATAGAAGACTAAAAGATTCAAGAATAGAAAGGAATAGAAAACTGCTAAAAGTTAGCTATCGGCAGAGACAGAAGATTGAGGAAGGCAGTGTCGGAGAATAAAAAAGATGCAGCAGCCAGCAATAAACCCTGGATCCCCGGCGCGATCGTCGTGTTGCGAACGAGAGCGAGACAGAGAGATCCACGACGATCGAGACAGGGAACGTGGCAGTACAAGGAGTCGATCATCGCCGGAAGGTGATCACGAGGAGCAGAACGAAGAGAGGACTGTGGTTTCCGGGCAGAATCTCAGTGGCATGACGATCACCGGAAGCCAGGGACTGCCTCTTTCTTTGTCTCTCGAAGATAGGGATCTTTGGACCAAGTTCCAGTGCCTGACGAATGAGATGATCGTCACTAAGAACGGCAGGTGAGCGAAGCGAACATAAATGTGAACAGAGAAACTTCAATTCTTGAAAAGTTACTTGATGCACAACTTGTTGCTTTCGTGGATTTTTCAAGTTCCTATCTTTAACGTTCTGTGACTGAAAATTGGAAAATCGATCGCTTGAATTAATAACACAGGACACGTAAAATTATAAATTTGTTTAACAGTATTTATGTTCTACTCGGTTAAGAATATTCGCGGTGGCGACGTGTCGAATAAAAATGAGAAAAATCGTTGATTTGTTTCGAGCCGTAACTTTCCGTAAAGTCGAAGGAAAGTCCCATGACGTCGTGTCATCGCTCATGCAGGTAACATGTTAGCCTGGAATCATTAACTCCCGCGATTGACGTGATATCTTGGATGCGTCGTAGACGTTTCTTCTTTCTTCGTAGTCGGTGAACGTGTTGAACGATCACCGGTGTGTCGGTAAGATCCGTAGCAAAGATGGCTCTCACCGTCGCTGTCGCATCGCACGTAAAAATGACTTAATTAGAGCACCGGTGTGAACAAGGCAGAAGGTAAAAATAATAGTTCATATGTACCACCCGACAGAAGATAAACCGTACACGGAATGGAAAAAGATCATTGCGAAACGTTACGAGAATTTAGATGATTCACGCGAGCCTGCGTTTCGTGCACGAAACTCTAGTCTTCCTTGTTTGCAACATAGCCATCGCGAACTCAAATGGCTTTTCACTATTAATTGATTAACTCTTTAGTATACTTTTATATGCCATTTTAAATCTAAATTTATCAAATAATATTTAACAAAGTAAATATTTCTCACGCTATCAGTTTAGTCAAGTTGAACAGTACTAATCCAGCATGGCTTACGGTTCATTTTGCATGTCGAGAGCTTTTAAAAAACGCGATCGTTTGGTCATCGACATATTCGTAAAAACCGGTATATATACCGACGGAATGGTTCAGTTTTGACATGTTCAATTCGCTATAAACGTGTAAAATCCGAAGTCGGCTAATAAATGTCTTCAGAAACCGGAAACTGATGAACCTGTCGCGAATGAATTGGTCGCGAACGCCGGTGGATCAAAAGACATCCGGTGCGCCGCGGTCTGCTAGTTTTACGATTCGTATATTATTAAAAACGATTACGGTTTGTCGAGCGAGAAGCTCGCGCAGGTATCAGCTCGACGGGAGAATGTTTTACGCGGGTATCGCTGGGCATCGTAAAGTTTTATTGCAGGCGGCTCGATTCTTCTCGGCTGATCGAGCTGTTCCTCAGTGTTACTTTCATTAGTGTTTTATAAAATGTTGTTCCACTCGAGGCCGCGGCGCGCTTCGTTCCCTTTATCATTTTACAAAACGCGGTCCGCCGGGTAGCTGCTACCCCACGGACCCAGGTGATTTCGATAAGGATAAGGGCGTGTAGACACCGGGAAACAGCAGCCAGTAAACCTTTGGAATATCTTTATCCTGATCCCTGTAATATCCTTTGTCTTCTGCTTCCAGACGGATGTTTCCGGTGGTCAAGGTGGTGGCACGCGGCCTAGAACCGAAGGCGATGTACACGCTCCTTCTTGAGTTCGTCCAGGTGGATCCGCACAGGTAAATCGCAGTCGAACACAAACAATGTCGCTTCATTAGTCGATTCAGGTGTAAGTAGAAGAAATGACTGGCTCAAAGAAGGTTTGGAGTGTTCGCCAATACAATTAGAAATTTAGCTAACAGACTCTTAACAATTGGTGGAACCATGAAAAATTGTAGAAGGGTTGAAAAAATGGATACCCTGGCATGATCTAGAATTCAGAAGTTGCAGAAATACGTAATAGCTGTTTAAGCATTAAAGGGGCGCTTCTGTTAGGGCTAAGGGATGAAAATTAAAAGGGTGTACATGGTAGAATCATGTTCGCAGATGGAAGTACGTTAACGGGGAATGGGTACCAGGTGGCAAAGCGGAGGTCGCACCCCCTAACCCGATCTACATCCACCCGGAGAGCCCGAATTTTGGATCTCATTGGATGAAAGAGGCAGTATCGTTCGCCAAAGTGAAGTTAACTAACAAATCTAACGGGAGTGGGCAGATAATGCTGAACTCGTTGCACAAGTATGAGCCACGGGTTCATTTAGTCCGCGTAGATGCTGTGGAACAGAGAACGGTAATTATACTGGTCTTCCGTGTGCATGTAACGATTTTTACTAATTCATTTCATTCATCTAGGTGCTCACGTATCGTTATCCCGAAACGCAGTTCATAGCAGTGACAGCGTATCAGAACGAGGAGGTAACGAACTTAAAGATCAAGTACAATCCCTTTGCGAAGGCATTCCTCGATGCTAAGGAACGTCCTGCTGATCCACAAACTTATCCGCAATGTAAGTTCCGCTAATTGATACCCCATTTTATAGATTTATAAGTAATATCATCTCTAAAATAAGTTATTCAATTTGTATAGATACAGGGGCATGGTTTCTGCCTCAACCGACTATGGGGTACGAGTACAACACTGCTTCGGCGATCGCAGCTGCACAAAATCAAGCATCAGTGACCGTCAATAATCATCTCTCTAATGCCTGCACCGTCTCTACGGCCGGTCATAGAAATAGTTGCAGATCTACGCCTTACTCTCTCAGACACAAATATATACAAGATGGTAAGATCCTGAAATGAGGGAAATTTATGTAAGAAAAATTGATTATTCAACCCTCGTTACAGAGCCACGCGCAGATCCATACAGTCCAGTACAACTTCTCCACTCCACAGCTTACGTGACAGCATCAGGATGGTCACCACGTAGCCCAGAATCTCTGCAAACTCTGAGTCCAGCTTGTTTGCCCCCTACCCAAGAATGGCCTACGTCACCGTCACCGTCACCGACATCGTCCTCTCATGCGATATTCAGCAGAAGCGTCGTCGGTACATCTTCACCAACTACAGCTACAGGATGCGCCCTATATGTGCCATCAAACCTGCCTTCTGTGTCCCAAGAACATGGTCATTGCTCTGATACTTCTGCCTGGATTCATCCCAGCTCCCTGTCGGAGCAACAACAACAACAGCAACAGCCTTATATAAACTTAAACCTGCATCTGCATCATCAAATGTCATCTTATGCGTCAGTTTCTCACAGCGGTCTCCATCACCCATTGCATCCGAATGGTACCGACACAGTTCCTTCAGTGGACGACTATGTCCACGACTACCAAGCGTCTCCTGTTCAATCTACGACACCCGACCGTCACCAGCAACATCATCATCCTCAGATGTTGCATCTGCAACCGATCCAACAGACAGGGACAGTGTCTCCTGTCAGTGTAGAGTATGATACTCCTCCTAAAGAACATCATATACCAGTCAGTTACGCAGATCAAAATGCAGATACAATGAACGATGTGCAACCAGATGAGAATCGCAGATATTTGACAACAGTGATTGATAGACATCATCGGCAGGAATCAGATATCGCTGCAAATGACCATCAAACTACCGCTTGGACACCATTGACACCACCACCGGCTCCGCAAACTACGGCGATTTGATTTAAGTATGTGATACAATTAGATTTAATTCTGCTACATCGTCGCTACTTCATTTCTACAGTTATTCTGATAGCTAGGTGATTAGAAAAAGAGAAAAGGACTAACGCAGAAAACGTGTCTAAGTAGGTGCAATACGAGTATAGATATTGAAAGGTTCTTGATAAAAATATTGAATACACTGAATCGAGAGTGCAGATTGTTTGTTAACATTTTTAAGAAATTGCAAAGCTATTTTAGATGGAAACTACGAAATTTCTACTGCCTTTCCTTACGGACCTCTCAATTATTGATAAGCTAAGACATACGTATTAACGTTTGTATCATGATTAATCGAACATGTTGCAGATTGCATACGGCAAACTGTTGAAAAGCGTAATTTAAGTATTTCGCGATCGATAAATTGATAGTAATTCAATTACGTTTTCCAAGAAATCAATCCGTCCTAAAATCGTGTCTTAATACTTCTAAATGGTATGTATCGGATAATATAATCATTACAATAAAGTATACTGAACATGCATACATGGTGTCTTCCTCAGAGTTCACAGAAACGTCATTGAAACATAAACTATTTTATCGTAGAACATATTAGATTATTTATTTATAAACAAAATAAAGGTACATTAACGTTTAGTTCATAATAATTTAGTACAGTTTATATTCGACCATAAATTTGTAATTATCATATATATAACGATTAATTTTATATTAAGTAGCAACGAAATTTTTAGAAAGCAAAAATATCCAAATTTTATTCTTTTTACATTTGTACAGTTTAAGAATATATAATTTTCTAAATATTGTTTGTACATTAACCAAACCAATGGTTACCCATACAGTCTCTTGTCCATTCCGTCTGACACACCCAACACCAATGATAACTGCAACCAGCTCTTGTGCAAATCATATGCATACAACCTCCTAAGAAATATATAGTATTTATCTTGAACTGTACATTAATATAATTACATCAATGTTACATATTATTTTAAATACCATCTCTTTCAGTCGGTGTCCTACATTTTGGGCACGGTTTTGTCGATATTTGTATGGTCTTCTTACTAGCTTCGTCCCATTTTGCCTAAAGGAAATCATATAAAATAATTTTTCTATGTATACGGCAAATGTAATCTATATAATATCGTTTTAAGTACATCTTTAGCTCTTTCCGGGTCCACCAAATATCCATCGGACTTCAGTCCTGTGTTGGAATATTCCGATAAATATGATTCACAATCCCCTACGTGGAAACCTTGTAAGCATCTTCTACAGAAAACATACTGCAACCAATATAGAAAGTACATCAATAAAATTTATTGTATAGTGCTATTAAAAACTTCTCCATCTTATGAAATATTTTTACATATGTATGCTTACTCCGCAGCCACCGATACATTGAATTTTTCTGCAGCGATCACTACCATCATCTGGAGACTCCGGTATAATTCCCATCCCACAATCCGGTCTTGGACATAGAAGACCACCAGCACGCAGAACGTACTCTTCTGTACTAAACCTCTGATACTGCTCATACTAAACAGTATACAGACATGTGATAACTATTCAACGAAGCTTCATTGAATTCTTGAGTCAAGTCAAGCAGTTGAAATACCTGTGCTGGGGTGAGAAGATGGAAATGATGCACTTCAGGTATAAGAGAATCGGGACATCCTGCTGGACAGGGAAGTGTGTAATACCCTCTATTATCATCGAATTGAAATTGACGTTCTCGTAAGCGAACCGAACAATACTCTTTGAAGCAATCCAAGCAAGTTACATGCCCTGCTTCGCATGGAAAAACCAGTACTGTATCTCTGAAATAATGTAACTCTGTCTAAAAATATGATAGTTTAATTCATGCTACACAGAATATATTAATTACTTAATATCTGTGCATGCTAAACAAGGGATCTTCCTCAAGTTTGGTTTGACAAGATACAATGGAACTGCTTCATCTTGTTCTCCAAGACTGGCGTGTCTTGCACATTTGAAGTAAAAACGAGCATATAAAACTTGAGTATCAGTGTCATCAGAAATAGTTGCAGGTGCAGGGCACAAGTCATTCTCACAATGAACTGTTATCCTCTTTGGCTGGAGTACATCTGGCCAACATTCGGGATCTCTATCTACAGTAACAGCTCCACTGTTACAGGTAGCACATCTTACTCTTAATTTGCCAGTTGTAACTGCTTTGCAGGGTGATGAACAGAACACAACGAAATGAGCACGATTCTCTTGATGCTCTGCAAACAGTACAATATAATATTAATTATTAGGAGCTCCGTAACAATTTACATTCATAAATGTACACATTAATCACATGTGTTTACCCTTTAAAAGGCTACAATTTTTCTACCTTCCTTGATCGAATTCTCTTGTAAGTCTGAATCATCCAAAGGCAGATCAGTAAGAGTTTCATTTAATGGTTTGCCACCACTGTCATTGAAATCAGATATCTCCGAAGACTCTTCAATGGTACTTGTGTCTCTGCTTTTGTTGAGTCTTTGGTGAGGTGTTTTAATGGCATGCAGAATGCTTTGTTGTCCTAAATCACATTCCTACAATAGTATCACGTTACTTTATATTATTACTACGCAATGGACAATTATTATGACTATTAGTGAACAAGGTTAGGATACATAACCTCAACTGGTCATGTAGAAGCATATTATCATCATTTCAGCAGTGAAAGTACAAGTGTTTACCTCTATTATTGTCGAATTATGCAACTCTTTTCCCGCAAAAATAATTCTGATGTCTTCAGGTGTGGTGCCCATTTGTGAGGCTACTATTTCTTTTACATTTTTTATATCCCATTTCGGGTCCAGATCAACAGCAAGCGTATTTCCAGTGTTTGTTTTAACGTATATGCTCAAAGAGTTAGATATCCTTCGTTTTCCAAACCAAATGATCTGTAACATCTTGATAATCACGTTTCTTATAAAATCCAAAAACAAACTCATACTAAACACTGCAACCGTCAACTTCAATTCGCTCCCTATAAAGAAATGTCAAAGATCGAATGGAGACTATCTTATCAATCAACAGTTGCGTTTTATTTGAATCATATGTACAATTTATTTATGAATCTATTATACACACACACACACACACATTCTCAACAATGCAGATGTTGGAAATTTGTTATGCAATATGTCGAAGAAGAAACGCAGTCGCGTATCTTCGAACTCATTGTTAGACTTTACCAGATCTCAAATTTGCCGCGCTTCGTTTAAGGGTTCAATCAGCGCTATTACATGTACAGCGGTAAAATGTTCAAACTCTTAAACAAGATGACCAACAGAATCCGATACTGAAGATAGAATACAAAGGAGGATATACGAAATTTATTTAAAAAATCATCAATTATACAAAGTATAACAATATATGGGTATATATAATTATTGTATATTCAATGATAATAATGATTAATGATAACATAAATATTATAAATATTAAATATCGTAACAACTGATCGAACAATGACTCGATGCAACCAAAAGAGTATAATGTAACAAAAGTCAGGTACACAGTATAATGGCGGACATAATATTTTAAAATTGACCCGGACATGTAATCTTTTTCGGAAGTCGGAAGATTGAACATTCAAAATGAAATCTGATAACCAAATCAAACTTCAATCAAAGTTCATTGTCACGAGTACTGTAGCATGATTGTTTTGTCATCCAATCGATTTTACGACTTCAAAATATTGTGTCCGAGATTATACCAAAAAATCGTACAAGAGCATCATTTACGTACGATACACCATTGAAATCCTTTTCTTATGTATTTGATACGTTTTAGCGTTTCGATAGACCTGATTACAGGTGTACTTTTGGATACTCTTAAATCTTGAGTATTGTCATCATTAACAATTTTTCGTTTTCTAGTTGTAACATTTGTAAATTTATTGCATTTGGAGTATGATGGGCCAGCCATTTGCGAAACCAAATGTTTTTGCGCCCTACATTTCTCTAGATACTGATTGAGAGTCAACTTTGGAGCTCCCGTTTCAGTTCTCCCAAAATCTGAATCCGAATCTTCAGCATCAGGATATTCTTTTTGGACCCATTTCTTGGTAAACTTGCTATAATGTCCACTTATACTATAATACTTATCATTCGACGCATCCTCAGCCACTGATGGAAACCGGTATTTTTTACCATGTATTTCGTAAGCCTCATCTATTAGCAATAAGTCTTTTACATTAAAAAAAAAGAGCTTCAATTACATTATTTTCATAATATATCTTAAGCAAACGCTTACCTCTACCATAATTATTCTTTTTACTTTCCGACAATGAAGTAACATTCTGATCAGTAGGTGGGGCAATGTATTCGCGCATTTCTTCAGGATGCGTACGAACATATTCATCCCAGAGCTTGTCAGCCGCTACTGTAGGACATTTTACATCAACCAGCCACCGTTTACTTTTATCAACACTGATTTGTGGTTTCCGTCGATGTCTTACGCTTGGATAAGTCCTCGGCGGTTTGTTGTGATTTCCTAAAATTTAACTACAATTATCAACAAATTAACAAATAAACCTCAGTCTGACGTATATCGAATTAACAGTTGTTGTAATTTCCAGGCTAAAAACGGTCTACTTACTCGTTAGCAGAAGATCATCTTCTTCATCACTGCTATAGACAAGAGGATGAACACTCGGGAGGTCCTTCAAGTACAACGATTCCACGCCATCCTCCAAGCCTGCCTTGACTGGGCTAGCAGCATTCTTGTTATGCCGAAAAATAGGTGAATCAAGATGAAGATCGTCGAAGTAATGAGCTTCGCGAACCCGTTCCAGGGATTGAGAAAGACGACTTTGAAACAATGGGGGTGACTTCGGAGAAGAATTCGGAGGCTGTACATTCTCCTTCTCATCGTCTATGATCTCTAACGTCGTCTCCCAACTGCTATCAGATTCCTCAGGCTCTTTGCGTATTTTCCGTTTCATACGTTTTTTAACTTTTCTTTTAGGTACCGCATGTAGCTCCCTCTTCTTCCTCTTCTGATTGACCTCAGCTTCCTTATTCACTTGTGTTCTAAACCGTCTTCTGAACCGTTCATCGGACAAAGAAGAATTCGGAGTGATCGAAGAAATACTGACGCTGGGTACCTCCGACACCAACTTCTTAGGGGTGCTGCAGCTTTTCCTCCGCTTGATCATTCTCTTACGTGCCATTTTCTAGGAAGGAGGTGATCTAATCCTATCTTTGGATTATAATAACGTACGAACCCGTTTCAGGGGTTGCTGAGGAGTTCAAGGCGCTTCTTATGAATTGTACCAACTTGGAAGATGTACGGAAGAAAGTCGGCAACTGACTGAACAAATCTATGAAATTCAACCTACAAATACCCATACTATATAAACGCTGCTCTGACGCCCTTGGATAAACTGAGGCAAGTCGAACAAAATTATTTAGTGTTTTTATAATACCGTCAATAACATAACACAGAATTGACCGGACAAATTCCAATAGGACTTCTGTATAGCCCGATAATATATAACGCGTTGTAAAACTTCACATTATGTCGATATATGTTTGCTTTCACGGATTTTCGTTGTATGCATATAATATCGTAACTACAAATATTTTCGGCACGTTACATGAAAGTCAACTGTACGGCGAATCGTTTAGGCCGTCTCCTCTTCATGACACGCTCCTGAAAATGTCCAACTCCGACTAGATGCTTGTCAAATAAATTTAAATAAGGTTAATCCACCGATGTTTCATATCGATATCATTCGATTTTGGCAAAGAATAAACTTTTTTTTGTAAATAAATGAAGTTCTGATAAAAATGCACCTGGAAGTTAGACTTGATTCAAACGTTACATGCTAAAATGAAATGTTTCATCTATAGCTTCAATTTAATCCTGGTGCAATCACTTGGATGTTTTAGTCCACATCGACAAATTAAAAACAAATTTCATCATTCTTCAGAATATATTAACAAGAACAAAGGAACTATTCAATTACCTCACGGTCCTTTTTTCAATTATAATCACTACCCTGTGCGGGGAACATCGCAGTACGCTCAACTTGAGAATTTATGGAAATAAAAAAATTAGATAATATTGCTTATCGCTCCAATTGACAGTAATGCTGCCAAGTTTAAGTCAGCGGTCCAGCATTCTGTAAAATTCTTGGAGCGATAAGGATTAATGAGGAAGTTGCAGGATACCTTGTAGTTGTTTTTTGATGAAGAGTCAGAACAGGGCTCTTGTCATATTAAATTCTTCTGAAGTATTAATTGAACTGTTTTTACTCAAGGATTCAGAAAATACAACAGAAAATGGAAATTATTCTCTAAGTTCAATCACTTTTCCTCAAATGACTTTTCAACCTTTTCTAGAATGTTGATAAAATTTATTTTGAAAATATAGGTATATACAGATCCATAAAACTAATGTGAAATGAACATTTCCAGAACGCTTTCGCAAACCCCGCTTTACTACGCTCCTGGTCGGCAAAGGTGTCCATAGTGGTGGGGATAGCTGGAGGTACATATCGTCAGTCCATGCTGGCTCACGGCGCCGGCCGGTTCATATTGGCGTCGTTCTGTCGATCTTCGATTTGACAGTTATCAGTATCCTTTCCAAGACTTCTCTCGATATCTCGTGGCTGGATCGCATAGAATCCTTCCCATTCGATCGTACATTAAATACATCGCGGCAACGTGTTACCGTCGAGATTCACTGCGCGTGCAGATTATTTGAGAAACGTCGCAATACAGAATTTGGTCCAGTGATAAAATGCCGGCGGACGCGGAGCTCAGCAATTTGCTTAGCAGGCGGCAAAGGATCAACGATGAACTGGAGGAAGGCAAGGAGGTGAAAAAGCAGTACAAATTCGTGAACGTTTACACGGAATTCCACGAGATGTCCCGCCGCGAGATCAAGCAGTACGAGCAGACCTTCAACAGGTGAGACCGTTTCCTTTTCTCCGCTTCGTTTTACCTGCCCACGATTTTTCGACAACTGGAAAACTGTTGTCCGGCGGTGTCACGCAACTCTGAAAAGATCCAAGGGCCTATCTTTTCCTGTCGCAAGGGCCACCGTTCCCATAAAGAGCCTTTGTGCGTACAAAAAGACCGAGTGTCATTGTTCCGCCAGTTCCTATGGTCGTACACAATGGGCGCGAACTAGTTCGAATTTTAAACACCGCGATCTAATTTTAACGTCGTCAACTTTTCTTCAATTTATATCGAGTTTTCGTCTGAAAGTGCTCCTAGTTCGAATGAATCGAAGCGATTACAATTCTCGCGTTCGAAGCGTAAACTTCACTCTTTGATTTTAATTTGATTCAATAAAACACTTCACTTTTGTGACATTTTTGCACGAGTTGTAGCAATAGCAGAAACTTTTTGCGAGTGTATCAGTAACTAAAAGAGGAGGTCTATTAAATTTCTAGGAACAAGTTGTTCAAAATAATGACTTGGACTACATATTCTGATAACACATAATGTATACCCTTTTAATATGGGTGTGAGTTTTCTAAATATTTTTCTTTAGGTGCTTGTTCGTTAAAAAGACAAAGACTAGCGAGACTGGGGAGGAGAAAAGTGAGAGTGAATCACGGGGCTGCGGTTACGAGTCACGATTTTTCTTCTTGTCCTACGTTTACGTTCGGCTTTATTTAACTGCCCGCTAGAAGATCGTGTTCCCATGAATAGATTGTTTTCGTTTTGCGTATTGGAGCACGCGAAATTAAACCATGACGAAACGGAGTAGTATCTTGTTACGATCATGTTGTTTTCAGATAATTATGTATATATTTGGTATTGTATTGCATTCGTGGTAATTACAATTCCGAACGCTGTTGGATCGGTGTACATGGCGGGAAATTATATCGGTTTCTTTCAAACTGACGCACAAATGAATTTTAGAGTAAAACTGAGACATACATTTCCATGCTTAGAATTATTTGGCGTAATTATTGAAAAATAAAATTTACATCAACTTTCTCTAATGACAAGTATTTGTTTTTTTACTTATATCTAGACATAACAGTGTTTTTATCAAATTATGAAATACTAACTGTTTGAGTAAAATATTAGATAAGATAAGCGAAACTAATTATCAGTTTGTAACACAATATCTAATCAAATTGTTTTATATAGTACCGAATACAATTCTAACGTAACGTACCTGTAAATAATGTTGTATGTATCAACTTTCTGAATCATTCTGTCTCATGAATGAGGAAAATCGGAGCATTAAAAAGCACTAAAAGTTGTCCTTATTTACGAAACATTTCATTTTTCGTAACCGTAAAATTGATTTCCAACGGAGAAAATGAATGACCACCGCTGAGGTCATTGATTATACAGTTTTACGATACCGGGGACTGATGATCGAAGTTTCCACTAACTAAAAGTGAGTAACGCATTAGTAAACGTTACTAGCGCGATGAATCAACTTTACTATCTTATCGTAATCTACGTGCCGTATAAATATACTACGGATTTTTATACGCGTCCATTGCATAAAGATCCTTCAAAATTCACGGGCTAATTAAACAAATATAAACTATCGTTAACCCCTTCGCGTACTTTGACGAGTCTGACTCGTCATTATTAATTCTAACAATAACCTGTTAAGTAAGGATGTTACTTCGTCTCTTTAAGTCAAAATATTGATTTCTCCTCCAAGAAATTATTCGAATCGAAAATTATTTAATCGTTGTAACTGCGAAGATAGCAGTACTGCGAGGGGTTAATAAAATCGGTAGTGTATTTCTTCGGTTTCCGAACTTCGTTTCACGGCAAGTCCCTTACGATCATTGTAACAACCCGTCGAACAATAAGCGTTACCCGGGAATGGTCCCTTAGGCCAACGAAACCGAAATCGGTCCTCGTAATCTCGGCGGCCGATCGTGTTCCAACCGTATCAAACAAAACGAGTACAACGAAAACGCTGGAAACCGAGCGCCGTTGTCTTCGTGGTCATTCCTCTCCGCGGAGAGGACGAAGAAGAAGAAGAACAAAAAAATGAAGAAGCTGTTCTCGAGGTGCTCGTCGCGGTTCCGTTTCCGCGACTCGACCGAAAATAACGTGTTCGTGTTTCCGTCTAGCCTCCGGTGGTTCTCGCAGTTATTTCGCGCGGCACGTAGGCGAGCACAGGCTTTCGAGGATGGCCAAGTGGCTGTGGCAATCCACCCCGCCCTCTGGCTTGTCAAACCTGCTGTGTGCCCTGGCCGGCTCACTCCGAAATACCATGCAAGAAGAACAAGAACAAGAGAGAGAGAGAGACAAGCAGGACAGACCGGGGGCCCCGAGGTCGTCCGCCCTGGTCCCTGATTCCCCGCGCGGGAGAACCATATCCTGCGGCTTTATCCTTGCGCCGCAAATTATGGGCCACGGCTGTCTGGAAGCACCCCAAAAATCGAGCAATCGATTTCCACGTTCACCACATTATCCCGAAAAAGAGTCCTCGGAAGTTTCGAGCAGATCCGCGCAGGATACGCCGAGTTCGAGGCGTTCGACGCACGCGAATGGTTGAACTACGGTCCATTTTGAACCCCAACTACGATCGTGCCACGAATTCGAATTTTCTAGCCGACTGATCCAAAGTTTAGACCGGATAGTCAACTGGGTCGACGAGCCTCTTAACAGTCGTATTAACCCCCCGTGCGGTGCGATTTCTTTCGCAGTTACGTTGATTAACATCTCTTCGCTCTCTAATTGAACGAGATCGTTTTTCTTTCACTCATAAATTTTGAATCTCTTGTTTCGATTTACGAGAAGCATAGTTAAAATAAGAAAGTAGTTTAGGTCGAAACTTTGTTATTTAATGATGATTTTTATCAAGCGAGTTTCATAATTATTTGAAGAAAAGATGAAAAGTCCGTTGAGAAAATAATCTCCAATTAAACCTTTAAAGGTAGTCTTTGATAATTAAAATACTCAATGAGGTCTTCTGTATTAAAAATGTTCCATTTAAATTGACGCAGGTATTTTTTGGTGAAATCAGTGTCGAAGCAGCTTATCCGAACAGATTTCCCAGATCGTTTCGTGCGATCGGTGGTACCGCTGTAATTGAAAACGGAAAGTGGTTGTCCCAGTAGCATAACATTGAAACAATCTCGCCGGCGATCTCCCGAGAGAACCATTGTCCCGGCGCAATTACTACAGTATTTTCCATTTCGTCTGAAATCGTCAGCGACCGTCCTTTGATCCGTAAATAGCAGATTACAGACGTTGCGCAGTAATTAATCGTTGTCGTACGGCGTCCGACTCCCTTTTAAGCCGCGCGGATCGTTCGAACGGTGGGCATCTACGTAGTTGTAAACGCCGAAACAATAAGGAAAACTGGTTTTTCACGTGAGCACAAGTCGGTTTCCTTTTACGTTGCGCGGGGGGGACGCCTTGGGGATCGCGTGTCCGCGGAACGTAGAAGAACTAGAATTGAAAGACGTATTGTGTACTTAACGTGTCGCATTTTGTATCGGAACCCTTTCGAGCACGGTTTTGATTTCTTTTCAGCTCCTCCAGCTGTTATTACCGCTGATTACCGTCATTCCGACAATTTGAACTGTTGCAACTCTGGTATGCTACAACTGCTTCGCGGAACTCGTGCTAAATCTCGTTTTCTTCTTGCTTCTACGAAAACGAAAATAGTCGGAAAATTTCTTGAATGAACGGAAAAATATTCTCTGCTGAGAATAAAATTAAAATTCATCCTTAAAATATATTCTTACAATTTAGGAATTTGAAACATAGATTTACCATCTTCAAGTAGTATAATAATTTTCTTCAACGAATTCAAAACGAGGTTGGTATTAAATAACTGAATAATGTCGGGAATCGTAGCGAATGTAACAGGCGTTGGAAATTTCATTTGAAATCAGACCTCGATCGATGGGTTTGGCACGAGTCCAATTAGACTACCGCGGCTGCGCCCGGTGTTATTAGAGATTTGATCCAGAAATCGTCGAACAAGAATCTATTTATTATGGGAAACGTACTAACGATACTGTCCCACATAACAGCCCCCCAGCATCGATTACAAATGCGTCTTCGCGACGCGTTAGCGTCTGGAAGTCGATGATCAATGGATCCCATAAATCGCGGGGCCATCGTTGACCCACGCGACACCGAATATCTCGACGAAACTATCTGTGTACCGTGTACAACTTTCGTGGTATAATGAATATCCTTGTCCGATGGCGGACGGGCTCGCATGAAACGTTGAAATCCCGGGAAAAGTGGGTAGCTAAGTTTCTCGGACAACAAGGACAGCTCCTCGGACTTTATCTTTCTGGCTGAGGTATCATCGGTCGGGGCCCGGTACATGCTCGTGCTCGGCGTATCCACGGTGAAACTCTCCTGGCTACCAGATTTATTCGCTATCTGGTCGTCGATCGCATAAATAATTGAACGGAGCCGGCTCCTCGTTATCAATCGGCTGGCATTAGGAGTGCTGTGTTCTTCGGGAAGAGGCTAGAGTTTCACTATCTGTTAAGGAGAGACATCGTTTACGGCTACGACGGGGAAACTTATGCTCGCAGCGAAGTCGAGCTTACTTCGTGCAGAAACTTTTGGAAAAACGTTGCGCGATCGGTTTCGGGACTAGTAGGCTAGGTGGAAAAATAACGAGAACGTCGGAGGCATTAACGAATACGTTGTCCGTCAATTAGAACAAGCAGCTCGTTAAAATGCAACGAACATTTAAGTCTACGGTAAAAAAAAAACGTGCCGTAAATATTTCACACCCGCAGTCTATTAAGCGGCGTAATTAGGACGAGATTTAAAGCGACAATTGTTCGACTGCGGTTAATTGCTCTGTAATGAGTCGAGAGAGCTTGATTTAACGCTATTTTTAACGAAGGACGCCTTTTCAAATTTTTATTTAAAATTCGAACGTTATCTCTCGATTTAGAAATCCATTCTACAAATCGATTCAATTTACGTCACTAAAACAACATACTGTAATAATATATATATATTGCTTTTCAAACTTTTCTTTGAAATATAAAGTCAGGTGTTTATAAAATTATTAATAAAATGAAGTTAACAGAAGTAGAGGAATAATATCGATAAAAATATTGTTATCGCGTCAACCGTTTCGAAAATATCTGCATCTTCAACCTGCAAAATCGAGACCGTAACAATTACGGATGTTGGTTCGCTGGCTCGCTTCAGGTGGAAATAATTAATCATGAAACGATAGCCTGCAGTAAAATCAATGTACCGATAACCGACTAAACGCTTATCACGCTCGAACGACTATAAATACGCCTGGCTTTTGTATGGTGGTTAGATGATATAGGTTCGCTGACATTTGATAGTGGCCGTATAGTTTGTCGCCTGATACTGGATGCGTCAACGTAGGCTGCGGTTATCTGTCGGTCACTTCCTGCTTCGGCACACAGGTCTTACCTCGATGAACTTTCCCAAATTGTGATTGTGTATCTTTCTGCAAACCAACAATTTCATGCGTCGCTTTCAAGGAACAAGAATTGTATGAAAAAAATTTCCTCGATTTACGATCTCCATTATAAATTCGATACTTAAATTCTTTTAATTTTCATCTATTCATTTTGGTCGATTTAATTGCTAACAATTGGAATAAAGGAATTTATTTAAAAATAAAGTCGCGGGGATCGAATAGCCGACGAGAAAATTAGCATAAATTAATTTTTTTAATGGCCTGGGAAAATTTGTCGAGCTAACCGATCGAGGAAACGGCGGAATCAGCTAGCAACGATTTAACTCGTCCTGCCTATTTAGCAGATTTAATGGCGGAAGCGATCTATTGTTGCATATCGTTTCTATTACACTTCCATATTGCTTGATCGCGTTAACGGGCGGCCACAGTATAGTGTGCATGTATAGCGTGTACCGTATGCGCCGCGTAGAATGGCTCGTTAGAATGGCCAATGTATAGATTTTACACGTGAGAAGCATTTATTGCGACACGTTCACCGTGCCCGGGTATCGGTCACGATTTTCCCCCCATTCGCGCGAACGTACCGTGAAAGGAGGAAAAGATTATGCCGCGGGAAAAAAATTTGTTTAAAAGGCGGCCGCCTTTTACGCGCGCGCAGAAAAACCAAAACGAATGTAACGCCTCTCGAGGTGAACAGCATGCTGTGTGTTGCGCCTTTTTGCTGCTCGGCTTCGCGAGACTGTCTTTTAGTTGCCGGAAAAACCCGGTTCCATTCTATTCGACTCGTTACGGACCAATCATTTCTCTGATCGAGGATATCGATTCATAAAAATTTGGAGAACGATCGATTTTTTACTCGATCCAAATGTCTTCAGAGCAACCGTTCCATTTTACGAGGTATTTTATTCTCTTTTTTGATTAGCGAATAATGTTTCCTTTCCGGGTTAGATACGAGTTGCTTAATACACTTGAGTGGATCTAATACTAATTACTTTCTAATTGCTTTCACTTCTTATTCTGCTTCTATCCGATAAAGTAAACGTTCCTTTTTTTTACAAGTAAAGAGTTTAATGGCTTCATAATTGTTTTACTTTGTTTTCTTTAGAAGTCACTTAAGTAATCTTTATGAATTTTAATATCAATCGAAGGCTACTATTTTATTGGAATTACTTTAATGGAAGTCTTTCTTCACTACCCGAATAATCGTTAAGATATGCAGCTTTCTGCACTCGGTGCAACAATTTCACGAAAGTGCAGTAGAATATTCTGATCTTATTTCATTGATTCTAAGAACGGAAATACGAATTCCAAAGTGCGTAAGAGAACGTTCAAAGAATTCTCCGTTAATCGAACAAATATTTATTGCAATCCAGTTCCCACGTTTTATAAAAATTTTACTGAACGTTGTACAACGCATATATTTTTATCCAGATCAACGTACGATGGAAACGGAACGCTCCAACATTACCACCGCGCAGGATTAAAATATTGCACGCTGTTAAATAAAGAGAGTCAGGGGCAGTCGCCTCGCCGGGGCATATAATTAGAAGTCGGCGCTGTTAATATATTCCCGGCGTGAACGAGGCAAGTGTTACAGACCCCCCTGACAAACGGTTACACGTGTGAACCTGTCATGGATTTTTTTTGTTCTTTTCATGGGGGACACGGTTTTCCGAATTTCCTATACGCGCGCGTGCGGCCCTTTCCGCGCGCCTTCCGAGAAACCGGAAGTCAGCGGGAGCACGCGTGGCGCCAATCTCCGTTTCGTGATTCAACGCTTTGATTCGCACGCGTGCACTCTCCGCTCCGATCCGCTTGCCCGCGTGATTCACGAGCGGAATTCGTCGCGTTGCACGCTGCAACGACCGTTTTCGTTCAACGGATCCTCAAAAGAAACGCACGATTGAATCATGCTCGGCCCGGATCCACCGATTGCTCCCGATCTATCGAAGTGCAACACAGATGCTGAGAGGACGCCGCTTTTGATTGCGCCTAATTTCTTGACGCGCGCAATTGAACCGTGAACCTGCATAATTGCGGGAATGTCTCTTGTTCCAGGCCGGATTCGTTGGAATAATTAATCGACCGATTTTTCGCGATTACAGCGTTTTTTTTTTTGGAGTAACTACGTTTTCAGGAATTTGGTTGTTTCGAGTCCTTAGAAAATTGTTTAATTTTTGTAATTTTAATTGTGTGATCGTATTTAAAAATCAAAGCGTCGAGTTTCCGTTTCGATTCTCGATTCGTGAATTCGCTTGGAAGTATGCAGTTTTAGAGAGGATCTTACCTCGTTAGGAAATTAAATTATTTCGTGGATTAAGAAAATTGTTTCGAGGAAAAATTAAGAAAATTATTCCTATTTAAAGAACGTTTCTGAAAATTACAAATTCTTGGACTATTTCTGACGCGCGAATTTTCACGGAGATTCCTCATCCGTCGACTGTTATCCAAAGCATCGACTCAAAATAAACCGCGGAATAATTTGCAGAGAGCTATGCACGAGCCGTCTAGTAAAATACCGTGTTCGTTGTACAAAGTTTGCGAACCCGCGGGAAATAATGTTGCGAAAGAAACAAAGCTCCTTAGTCATCCGAGTTGTATGGCGGTTCGATAGAAAATATTCTCACGTCGTCGACCAGTTATCGAATGAATTTGCCTGCCGCTTATATATTCGGAACGCGTGATCCTCGCGAATAGTTCTGAAATAACGGTCCGCGCGTCGTTATGCGACAAACTACGCCCCGAACCGGGAGCCGCGTTCTCTCGCCGAACTCATTTCTTTCGACGAGATCGGCGAATCGATGGTCGGGTTGTTCCGCGGTGGAGAGAAAGTGAAAGAAATGAAACGTTTCTCGAAACTCCACCTCGCATCTCGATGCGTTTATCTTGGAAAAAGTCGTCGTAAAATTCAAAATAAAAATAGAAAATCACCGCCGATTTCATAATTTTATCTTCCAATAATTCCAAACGGAACGTTTCCCGAAACTCCACCGTGATCTCGTATTTCGATGCACGTAAGAAAAACTTATGGACAAATTGGAAATAAAAATAAAAAATCACCGCCGTTTGTTTTCATAATTTCATCGAGGTTCTATCTTAGAATAATTCCAAATCAGATACACTTTTCGAACAGATTTTGTCACTCGACGCTCAGAAAATTAATCAGGCTATCATCTCAAAAAAAAAAAAAATGGAATAATTCGGTGAAATTTGGAGTGAACGTTATAAATTCGAGTAAAGTAATTGGTATAAGTATAGCCGAAGCGGAAGGCTGACTTGTGTCGCGCGGTAGCCCAGGAAAAGTGACGGCGAGCAGCGCAATCGGGCCGCGGAGCGGCGATGACGTGCTCCCGAATACAAAAGGAGAATCTCCATCGGATCGATCTCGGTAAGAATGGGTGGAAGGGCGGGAGGAAAGGTATCAGCCAAGAAGTACCCGGCATCCACCTTGACCCAGTTGCTTTCGCAGGCTAGTCTTGGAAAACGACGGTGAACGTATATCGCGGGCCGCATAATGCAAGAATTGATTCTGCGATAACGACACCTGACTCTGCCACCTCCCCCGACACGTCTTCGGAATTACCTGGCCCGATTAGAGTCAACTCGCGTTACCGGTCACGTCGAGGGATCCACCTTGAGGAAGCCGTGACTTGGCGGACTAGTCCTCCATTTTTTTTTTAAACAGTCACTGTTACGAAACTATGACTGCATCGGGGAATAGCGGAGTTCTGTTCGAGTACAGTTGGTTTCTAGAACTTCTTTGCCGTGCGGACGGAATTTTGTACAATATTCTACATTAACCCCTTGCACTATGATTTCTTTCATGCTGTGTTAATTAGCATTTATTCATTCTGAACACTTTCTTTAATAGGACTAGACGATTCCTATTCCTTGTATTGTCTTTATTTACTTTCATTTCTATAGTTTGATAAAAGAAGAATGAAATTTTTTTTTTGGTTTCGATATGAAATCTTTATTACGAGTCTGACTCGTTATTATAGTGTAAGGGGTTAGTAGGTGTACGTAGATGATTCTTAGTCCTCTTTAGGGTTGAAAGAGTTCGTAAAAAATTCTGTTCTATAATCAAAGATTGAACGATTTTTCTACACTTTCGTCAATGTATCACAAAGATCGCAACGATGTCGACATAATTGAAAGCAAATTGCAATATATATTTTACAATGTTACATACCACAGATAACAATCGGACAGGTCTATAGCTAAAAATATGCTGTCAGAACATTGTCGCCGAGCATTCAACAGTGTCTACGCTCCCAACAATACCGTAACATGCGCGTTTAAAAAATCAATTACACGTGGCGACGTTGAAAGATTGCAACCGCGGAGCGGTTAATGTGAAAATCGATCGTTTAAATAATGCATGGGCAACGATTTCCATTTTACCACGCGCGTCCATAGACACGGATTCGCCGGCGTGGAGTGCAAGAATCATTCGAAGGTCGAGGTTACACGTTTATGAGCACGGTCAAGCCCGGAGCTGATCAATAAGAGCGGGAGAGGACTATAGATATATGTATGTACGCGTTTCCACGGTGCTGCTCTCGTATCTCCCCCGTGTGTCTGTCGAACGAGAGAGAGAGAGACAGAGAGAGAGAGTGAGACAGCCGGCCGCGATTTCACGGATCGTTTGAATAATCAGTCGATGAGAGAACGTGCTCTCGTCACAGAACGTTTTCTTTTGATTATCATAATACGGCTGATTGAATTCTTCCTTGCAATTACGGGCTGTTGTCTGCTCCAGTCACTCGAAACTTGATTTTATTTTAACGTCGGTATTTTATCGACCTTTCCCATGGTTCTGCTATTTTTTTTTTACTTCTCCGATCTTTCTACGCATTTTCAATTTTTTTTTTATACTTTTGCTATTTTTATGATCTATTTGTGTTATTTCTTTCGTTATATCTTCGCTATGTTTTGTTATGCTTCTACTATTTTTTTAACCCCTTGCACTATAACTCCTTTCACGTTGCACTGATTAACACTTATTTGTCCTTAATATATTTTTTAATAAGACCAGATAATTTTTGTTACCTGTATTGTCTTCATTTATTTCCGTTTCTAGACTTTGATAATAGAAAAATTCAATTCGATTTCGATTTAGAAGAAATTAATAATGTTCATATTTAATAGATCTCACATGGAATCTTTATCACGACTCTGACTCGTTATTGTAGTGCAAGGGGTTAATTCTATTATTTTTTCTACAGTTCTGGTATTTTCCTATATTCTGTTATATTTTTATGTATAACGTATTCTCGCCGCTAATCGGAATTTTTATTTCGTAGCTGAGTCAAAGGTGTTTCACAATCTTCCGAGAACGAATTTCCAAGTTATGCTTCCCACTCAAGAATACACGTTCTACCGAAACACTGTTCACGATTCTACGTGGCTGGATTATCGAGCAGGGAAAAGAGAGAGAAGGAGAGAGTGAGATGGGGAGAGTGGAGATGAAGTATACGAGTCAGAATTCTCATAGCACCGAAACTCATCCGAGCAAATCCCGAATTCAGGATCACGAGTATCGGGATAGATGAAACGAGGCCCGTCAGCATTGCTTGATCTTTAACGTAGACTTGACCTTTCGGTCTTTTCTATCGCTGTCGCCGCCTCTTACTTCTCCCGCGGCGGAAAGCGACGACGATAAAACCGTGCCCGACAAATGTATCTACTACCTACGGTTCAAAAGTCATCGCGAACTTTGTTTTTAACCCCTTGCACTACGATTATTTTCACGTTGCGTTGATCAGCACTTCTTTATCCTTAATATTTTTAATAAAAAGATCGGACAACTTTTGTTCCTTTTATTGTCTTTATAATAACTTTGATAATAGAAGGATTTATTTTTATTTTTATTTTAATATAGTGAAAATTGATAATATTAATATTTATTAGATCCTGCATAGAAATCTGTATCACGAGTCTGACTCGTTATAATAGTGCAAGGGGTTAATGAAATCCTCGAGAAAAGGCGCGGTGACTGAGAACGCATCAGCGTTCTTGCATTCTGCATCCGCGAAAAGAATTCGTTCGAGTATCGAGAGCAGAAATAGACCGCTGATTGTCACGAAAAATAGAAATTGCATCGACCGCAAGATGCAAGATCTACGCGGGCGTGTATTTCTCTTCAGAAGTTTTGCGAATAGAAGTCGTTCGAACGTCGAGGACGGAAACAGGCTGCGGGCTTTTACGCGAAGTAGAAATAGCGTGCGACGGTTGCAACATGCAGGTGCAACACTCGCAGCCATTCTTCCCCTTTAATAATTTTAATGAGCCGATTGTGAGAGGATTTTCCAACGGCAACTGTCTTCGCAGGTTCTGCGCTCGATCGCTTTCGTCAGAGATGCATAAAATTTGCATTCCATAATAACGAGCGCGAAAATTGTTGTCCGCCGAGCCAGAAGACAACGCAGATATAACAAGTCTCTCCGTGGTCGCTATTTAAATACAAGAAACCGCGCCAATTCTCCGGGTATCCGCAACTTTCGAACGCCGCTTTCGTCCCCCCAGAAACCATTCTTTTCCCGTGTAATCCTCGCCGGCGCGAATTAAATGATAATCATATACAATTACACGCCGGGCGTCGTTCGCGGGGAAAGGAGCAATCGGAAAAATTGCGAAGGAAAATTCTGGGAAATAGGGAACTGTTAATCATCGTGTATTCCGTGTTTGCGGCACCTATCATCAAGATTACACAATGATACGCGTGCGTGCGCCACGATATCTTCCGATTTTTTGTTCGACATTTTATATCAACCTCGAGTGTCGTCGTTGCTAAAGAAATCAAGAGTTCGAAAATCTTTTATCCCGATCTACGATTTTTTTTGCGGTGAAACAGTTATCTTGATCGACGCTCTGATAACATCTGCGGTTAATTAAATATTACTAAAATCGATCGAAATCGGCGGGAACTTTATCGCCGCTCGGCGATTCGTCTCTCGCAAAGTTTGCGTTTTATCGAGTAATTATTTTCAAAAACTAGGTCAACGGTGGTCCATTAGCCTCTTTCGTTGATCGATCGATTTTTTATTCTATCCTCGGGTGCGGACGTAGAAAATATAAATAGTGGATCAACATTCGTAGCCCGATTATCGAACGCCGTTGCGTTCCACGGCTCGGCGGAACGATCGGAAACGTCAAATATCTCCGATAGAGCGAACGACTGTTTACCGATTTCCGCAATCTAATCTGCGAACGGTTCGCAATTGCCGGTAGCATGGCAGACCCAGGTTGCGCGAAGTACACCGGACGATTCTCTCTCTCTCTCTCTCTCTCTCTTCGTTAAAATCCATCCTGGCCCTCGTGAAACGCGATTCCTGCGGGGCGAGTCGGGTTTCGAATCGATCCCCCAACGAAAGTGTTCCGCGCTGCTATTTAATCACGTAACTCGTTATTTTAATTGGAGCGTAACATAATTAGATCGGAAGACGACTACCGTAGGGGAAGGGGGAGACGTGAGAACGAAATCGGCGGCGTACGCGGGGCGGCTCGCTCGATTTCGAAAGTCGCGGAGAGAATGTGTCAAGCGGTGTCTGCGTGCCGGAAGCGCGTGAAATCGACTTTCCGTGTATACGATTCCGATAACCTCCGACGGTTTTCCAGGATGGTTAGACCGGTGTGACTCTCGGTCCAATAGCGCGCATCGGCCGATAAGATCGAGCCGCGCGGAATTCCTTCACGATTGACTGGCCGCCGATTACCGCCACCGACGCGGAAATCTCGCGCGGCGTTGTGGCCCGAATAGACACCTGCGATAACGTTTTCATCTCGAATCTATTTCCGTCATATTCTAAGTTAGAAATCTAGTTAAAATATTGATTGAACGATCGAATAACATTATAATTTTTATTCGCAGGTTTGACGATGGCCACGATGGATTCCTGGACCTATCGGAGCTGAAACGCATGATGGAGGTTTTGGGAGCTCCGCAGACACATCTCGGCCTGAAATCGATGATACAGGAAGTGGACGAGGACGGCGATGGACGGATTTCCTTCCGCGAGGTTCGCCATTCGACTGATTACCGTTCATTTTCGCGAAACACTGCCCCCGTTCGCTTATAATAGACAAAATAAGCAGGAAAGAATGTGTATTGTTTACGTAACTGTTCCATTTCGCCGGAAATCACTGGCACAATGAGCACTTTCCTACGTTCGTTATGACTACCCCTGGACGGATAGCGTTTAATGGCCGCAGGTTCGTCCCGTTCCATTTCACTTTCTACCACGGAAATCGTTTCGTTCTCCGAACGTTTTAGCGGTTTCGTCACCGCAAATTAACCACCCAGTTCTTGGGAAGTTTCGTCGTTTTATTCCTCATTCTGCTCGATGCTTATCGTGCGATTACACTTTACCGATGAAATCGTTGACGTCGATGACCATAAACGTGTTATTTGAAAAACTTTGAGAAAGTCCTTTCGTTTATATTGAAAATCATGCTTTCGATTATGTTTCTAGGACCGTGTAGCGACTGGTGAAGGGTTAAAGATTTTTAACTTTCTCGAATTCTCGTGCGTCAAGATCACGTGCCACGGCACCCTCGTAAAAATAGCGCACCCCATGGGATGTTTAGCGTGAATCTCGCACGTCGTTCGACCATGGCTACTGTTTACATCGTTGTGCCACCACGTCCGTGGGGGTCTATGGTGTTCTATTTTAACGAAGCGCACCGCAAACCAGCCGAAACTGACCTTAAAATACATTTCGAAGGGGCACCGAATATGGCTCGTCCTGGAATTCCAGATCCCCAGGCATCATCTTGTTCGATGTCAGCTCTTAATAGAGGCTCGATGTTTAATAATTGACGTATTAATACTTCAACTGCTTCGTGTAAATGAATTTCCTCAAACACAGTCATAAATAGACTGATGGTTTTATACGTTTCTGATCAAAATAAAATGTCAGATACATAACTTTTAATTTAATATTGTTAAATTGTTATCTGCTTATTAAGATTGCTGAGAGAAAAGAAATATTTTCAACTAATTTATATTTCTTAAAATTAACTCAGACAATTCTTATTTTATATAGTCTATAGAAAACGTTTGAGGAAAAATCATAAATGAACTATGGTACTCAAGACTCAGTTTTCTGTTCCTTAAATTAGATTCTTTGATGTTCTCAATGTAACAATTGCTTCTCTTTATCGTTCGATTTTCCCCTAATTGTACTTTGACGCGTTTGCTGCGGGCCGTGAATAAAAATCGAACGCGCGTCGGATCAGACGAGGATCTGTTGTGTGTACACGGTAATTAAATCGCGGCATAAATAATGAGGATCAGGGGAAGCTGAGCATGGCGCCTTAGGAAACTTTCGCTGGATACGCGGCGGATAAATCGCGAATGCAAGGACACGCTCGCGCATCGAAGGAAAGTCCACGATGCGAATGCATCACGGGCCGATGCATTCCTACGTGACTTTTCGTGGTTCGAAAACAAAGCGTTCGATCTGCATGCATGCGATCCACGCGGCCACCGGTTCCGTAGATCGGCGACGTGATTCACCGTGACGACGCTGAACCCGGTACACACAGTGACCACCGTTGTGTTTCACCTTCCTCTTACTTTATTAGTCATCGTCCTGGCGATATAGATCGCCTTGCTAGCAGCAGATCGATTGTCCTTCGTCACCGAGCTGTACAGCCTCCGCGGGGAACGTTTTCGTCGAATCATTGCTGCTCGTTGAAACTAGCCGGCTAATTATCTTTCGCATTAGACGCTCTAAATATAGTTAATCACTATATCACAAGTTTTATGCATCTATGATAAAAGAGAGAAGGTGCAACTCAAAACGGTGAAAGAGTTAAGATAAGTAGAAAATATGAATACGCTAGTTACAGTCAATTAAAATGATTAAAGAAGGAATAATATATCTATCTGGTTTCAATCTCTTACCATTTTTACGAGACATTTTTATTTTCATATCATAGATTCAATTCAGAACTCTACAGACTCTAATTTTTGCTTGCGAAACGCATTACCGCAAAAACGTTACTGCTGATTGGACATAGTCAGCAAACGATTTTTAGACGATCATTAGACGTGATGAAAACTCCCATCGAGACCTGGACAGTCTGCACTTTTATTGGGAAACAGTTTCACATAAATCGTCGTTGCTAATTTGCTTCTATCGTAGACGGTCTAGACCTAATCTAAAAGTGATTTAGACCTAACGCGCAACAAATCCAGAAATGGGGGGGGGGGGGGGGGCTGTCGTTTTTTCGTGGAAGACATAAAATTTCCATAAAAGGATTCGAAGACATTAAGATTTCCGTAAAATCGCTACAGCTGATTGAACGCGGTTAATTCCTTTTTTTCGAGTCGTCAAGAAGCCATTAGCGGCACACAGCCGTGAGCGAGGTGTATAAGCTAGAAAAACGAGAGAATTCTATGAACGAGCGATCAGATATCGTCAAACCGGAAGCGGCGGAACGGTGGTCGCTGACCGGCCTTCCCATTGAGAATCGTGCGGGAAAACCGAGTCGTTTCAACTTATATCGGTGGTATATGTATGGTTTCTGGTTTGTGTTGCAGTTTCTGTTGATCTACCGTAAGGCACGTGCCGGCGAATTAGAACAGGATTCTGGATTAGGCCAGCTGGCCCGACTCACAGAAGTCGACGTGGACGAGGTGGGAGTCACCGGTGCTAAACACTTCTTCGAGGCCAAGGTATT
This sequence comes from Augochlora pura, assembly GCF_028453695.1. Lineage (NCBI taxonomy): Eukaryota > Metazoa > Arthropoda > Insecta > Hymenoptera > Halictidae > Augochlora > Augochlora pura. The sequence goes on along the minus strand of NC_135775.1, from coordinate 21,783,467 downwards.
TAAAAGTTCTCATTAGCCCGCGTTGCTTATGGCGAAGCTGGAGAGCTCGACGAGTTTCAAAAGTAATCGTTATTGTTATCTGAAGAGTTTAAAGTGTTTCCGTGAATCAAATGTATTTTACGGAGTCGAAACTTTCTTTGGCTAGAAAGGCGAATAAAACAGTCGTTAATCTCTATCAGAGTTCGAGTTTCGCCGAGGAAACACCAAAATACAGTGACCCACAAATTTCTTCCGAGGCGACCGAGGTACTTTTCAGACCGAATCACTTCTGGATTCGGACAAGAGCATTTCAATTCCTAAATTATGTTTCAACGGGTGCGCAATCGCAAGCAGATGCGTCATTACGCTTTTACGACCCCGCGGTTGCATAATAGAAGCAGCAGCTGCATCGGTACATGAATGTTTTTCTAAGAGGCACCGTGACGTCTGTATATGTATTTATTTATTCATATGTATTCATTACATACGCATGAATGAGCAGAACAAGTTAAAAAGAATCATATAAATACAATAGCTGAGAAGAATAGATTAACCACTTCTTCATTGGTTGTCCTCGTTGTTGAAAATACAATGTCCGCTTTAGGAAACGTTAGAAACGAAAGTTGATAGAGAAAGAAGGAAAGGAAAATAAATGATTTAAGAAAACAGGAAACAATTAATGTTTAAAGAATTGTGTAAATTTTAAAAAGGAACCATGTATTCGAGTGTGTAAAGGAGATGCATCAATGCGCGTGTTGAATTAAAAGCTGATCGCAAGCAGCGACCGGTGAAAAAGAAAAAAATGAAAATAGATGCACCGGCGATGATGCGCGTGGCTCTCGGAGCGTATTAATGAAAATGTGAACGAGTGAAACTATGAATGACTTGGTTCTAATAGCGTGTAGTGGATGCAGGACTCGCGAAAGCGTATCCACGCCAATTAATGGTTTCCTGCGCGCGACGATTCACGGTTTCTGTATATTATTATATTCTTGTTACTTCTCTCGTAGATCGAGCAATTACGGAAGGCGAGCAAATTCGAAGACGAAATCCGCATGGAACAAGAGGAACGGAAGCGGGAGGAAGAGGACAAGGCGGCGAGGCGGGCGCAATTCAGGCAGAAAGCTGCGCTGTTCGGCAATTGAAAGGGAAAACTGAGTCGAAAGTGGCGAATCGGCCGGCTACCATAATGGAATTACAAACGATTGCCTTGGATTATAATCAGTTCACCTGTTTTGTACGCGACACGATCGTTCGAATGTTGCTTCAGCGACTCACAAACTCGCGACTCCAATAATTGTAAGCGGACTGCGGAGGTTCATGCGAAAATCGAATTTTTCGCATGTAATTTGGAAAAGCTGAAACCGAAATTAATTTCATTGACTTTAAACATGCACTTTCTAAAAGTGCATGGAACATTGGTAATCGTTAGATCTTTTATGCAAATGTTGGAATTTTATTAAATATCTGAGTGCGTTGAGTTTTAGATATTTTAGATAATGCACGAAATCCGCAGCCCAGTAATGACTGTAACACGCCGGATCGTGAAAGCCTGAACAATGATGACTGTACCACGCCAAGTCGTGAAAGCCTCGATAATGATGACTGTAATGACTGTATCACGTCGGGTCGTGCAAGCCTTTTTTTTTATCGCGTTACGGCTACTATTACAGTTGGCAAGACGGCCTACAGCTTTTCGCTTAACGTCTGTTGCCTAACAGTAGAATAATTGTCATAAATAAACAGCTGCACGGATGATAAAAAAACTGTTCAAGCAGATGTAAAAAAAGAGGCAACGCACCGTAGTTCTAGAATTCAATTCAACGAAATGAAATTTGTTTTTTTTTTTAATCACAAAATATAGAAAGATCTCTGACCAACACAATATTATTTACTGATAATTCAATGAGTAATTTAGTATACTTTCAATATTGTTAGGATAATTTAACGAGCAAGAATTTCTTATTACGAGAAGCAACACCCAAATTGTTGCAGAAACTCTGTAAAGCTGCTAAGATATTAAATGTAATATCGATATTTAAAAGAAAGTACTACGGAAGAATGATAGAGATAATAAAGAAAGTAAATAGATGTTACAGAACAATTTTTACTCCAAAATGTTGTTTCCATTGCACGTAAATGAACTTGTGAGTCGCTGTCGCATATGTATACTAATCCCCGTTGCGATTGCGCATCGTTAAAGCGTGGACGTTTGATTGAGAACAGAAAGTTTATAATTGTTTCGAAATTTGGATGATATTTTATCGGATTTTCAAAGAGTCATGTTTTTAGCAGAAAGGTGGTACTAATATCAAATCTTTAGAAAGTTTGTTAATTAGAGAGCACTTGAAGTTAAATGGCCGATAGCGAAACACCACTTGAATGTGTTAGAATATTAAAAAGTTCTGAGATTGTTTTATCGCTGAAAGTATTATTTACGAATGCGAAAAGAAACTATTTTAAATATTTAAACAAGAAATCGGTCAATCGATAGGCGTTTTGTTACTGTTATAGGTGGTCGATACTGGATCTTTCGATAGCTGTCAAATAGGTTTCAGCACATGACTGATGTTCTCATGAGTACAATTATTAATGTATATGTGTGTATATTCTTTTTTTTTTATAATTTGAACTTAGAGGAAGAACAACGTTTAGCACACCTGTTTGGTCGAGATCGTTTTAGTAGAATCGCTTGATGATTCTATTCTGAGAAAATAATTATAGTTGAAGCCTTTACAACGTACAATAATTTTTTAAACGTGTTAGCTTAGTTAACGTTTGTATAATTAAGATTTTAAGCAAAGTTAGAGGAGTTGTGGCTCTTACCAAACGTTTACAATGAAACTGTAATAGTGCATCAAAGAAAAAAGGGAAGAAGTATATTTATATAAATTTTTTTCGTGGTAAAGCATTATCTTATTACGTATAACATATAGACAGTGGATTTTATGTATTTGTGACGTGTGTAAATATTATAAAACAGTGGAACAAGAAATTCGAATATAATGAACGAAGTTCTGATTTTATTCTTAGTGTTCTTCTACTCTCTAATTATTGAAAACAATGTTTTTTTTTTACTCCAAGAGACAGTGTGTAGAGTTAAGAAAATTGCATAGACATCCACTATCTATCAATAAGCAGTCCTGTATAACAATAGTGTCGTGTATTTGCATTAATTTAAAATAGCTGAAAGAATCGAGATAAAAGAACAATTTATAATTATTTTTATACGTATGAAGTCAGTAAAGCCACGTGTGATGTTGTAAACTGTACATATACATGATACAAAGAGCCGCAAATGTGTCTCGGATATACTTGTAAAATTATACACTGTAAATAAATTTGTTTAATTCAGTTTCTCTTAATATGCTTTCGTTACACAGATAAGGCAAGGTCACCGTAGTGTTGTATTGATATTGTGATATGAAAATACTGCAAATTAATGTAAAATAAAGAACTGCTTTGAAGAAAACCAATAGAGATTTAGTTTCATTTAGAAGAACATTTTCGAACGTGGCGCCATTTATGTCCTCACCTAGGTTCACCAACCTAACAATTACAAATTTCAAATCCTGAAAAGAACATTTTTTTATTTAGTCATTATCATGGTCTATCAAACAAATGTATTGAGATAGAGTTAAACGTTAAATTTACAATTAGATAGTGCAATAGTTTTAGATGAAAAGAAAAAGAATTGTGCATTGTACATCATTATTTTGATACATCTTTAACACTGACTGTAAAATTGGTATTCTATACTTGGAAATTATATATCCGAAGCAGAATTTATTATTTACAACTTTTATTTTATTTCATAAATAATTGATATGAAATTTAAGTCTCCACTCCAATAAATATAAATGAAGACTTTAATATCCTAGAGTAACTGCAAAAAGTAACCTTCAAGTTTCAAAACAATTTTTTACCTCTTTTTATAGAAGCCTGCTAGTTTTTTGCGACGTTTTCTGAATTTCTGAAACACTATTAGCAGTTCATGACAGTGTAACAAACTCTGATTTTGAACATTATTTATTACATATTTGCACACCCTATCTATGATCTGCTCTTATCGAGATCTTATCGAAATCATTTTTACAGCACATTCATTGCATTTTGATAACCGAGTTCGTGGAGTAAACATCTCTCCTCAAAATGGCATCGTCTCAGGTAATTGATACGTTAAGATAAATTTTACGAATATTTTTTTTACGATAAAATTATACAATATCTTGCAATAATTTTATCGGTATATAATTAATACGAGCATTAATATTTATAGGTAGAAAAGATTGTTAATTTGTACAGAGTATTAGCACGAAATCCATCCTTAAGTAGTGCAAGGATTCTTCAAGTTAAAGAGAATGAAATATCAATTTTGGGTGGATGGTCGCAAAGGAACTTGGAAAGAAGGATGAATCAAAAGTTTTGCCAAAATTATATTTTGGATTCAAAATTACAACTACTATCTGAAAGTTTTCCTATTGATGTTACAACAGAGTACGTTATGCTTTTAAAATGTACTATGCTCACAAAATGTGTTTTTTTTTACATAGTGTATTCATTTTAGACTTTTATCTGTATCTACTGAAGATGAACAGCGTAGAGCAGTATTAAGACAAGCTACAGTTGATAATACTACTAAACAATTCATTGAAGTCTGGGATAAACACAAGCTTGTAAAGAATTATGATTTAGCTGTTTTAGATGTTCATGGAGATGTGTACACAGACTGTAATTAAATTTTGCATATTTAACATTAGTCTCCTAATAATTAACACACAAGAAATTATATCTGTTCTTTTTGTCTATAGCTGAATTTTCTTCATTCGAGTGGTCACCAGATAAAACAAAAATTCTGTACATAGCAGAAAAGAAACTTCCAAAATCAAAACCATTTTATAAACAAAAATCACTTAGTTCAGAAGATAAGGATAAGAAAGAGGAAACCGAAGAATCTATGGTAAGATATTTAAGATATTTTAATTTCCATAATGTGAATCTATTATTGAAATGTTTTATGTTAATTATGATCAAATATTTGGAATAGGGTAATGAGTATTTGTATAAAGCTCATTGGGGAGAACAATTAGTAGGTAAACATAAACCAGTGGTTGCAGTTCTTGATACTACAGCAGACACAATATCAACCCTCTCAAATATACCTGAAGAACTATCACCGGGTCAAGTATTATGGATGAATGATAATCAGGGAATAATTGGAGTAGCATGGAAACATGAACCAAGGCATTTAGGTCTTATTGCATGTACCAATAGACTGTCTTGGATATTTTTGTGGAAAAATGGAGAATTTAGTAAGAGTTATTTTGTTATAAATGTAATATATAGATTTCTAATTTCAAATACAATAAATGTGCATATATCTTTTAGAAAAACTTTCTAGTGATGGATGTGCTGTTCGTTGTCCTAGGCTCAGCCCTAATGGGAAGAATTTAATTTGGTTGGAAAGAGAAGCTGGTGGTGCACATCACAATGTTCACAGGCTAATGCATTTAGACATTGAGTCGGAAAAACAAAAGGTTCGTGTATATTAATTGCTATAATATATGCGTTCTTTTTATACAAACTTATTTTTGTCTAGGTCAATATACTTGTAGATGTCGTACCTAGTAGCATAGCTATTAAAAATTCTAAACAATTCCATGGTTTATACGGTCGGCTACCACGCCGATGTTGGAGCAACGATTCAGAATATATATTTTTAAGTACACCTCAAGAAAATAATATACGCTCATATATCGTTGATACAAGTAAGTGAGATAGATTCATTTAATCTATCTCGAATTTTCGTTGAATACAGTACTGATGAAGAAATATTTTATTTGCAGAAGCGAAAGCCGTTATCGAGATCCAGAATGATAAAAGCAGCCTAACTATTTTGGATGTGAAGAACGACGTTATCGCATTTCTGCAAACATCTCTTTTAGATCCTACTTCCCTTGTAGTTGGAAGATTTAACTCAGAGGCACTTAGTAATGGTAACATTACAACAAGTAAAATTACCACTTCTACAACTATTCCTGGTTCGGAGAACTTAATGTACAACTTCTGTGATTATGATTACGATAACAACGACGACGTTAGTGAGTAGCTAAAATACTTCAATTCATGTATACCAATTCATCTACCTATGCTAAACTTTTTAAAAATCGTAGAACACTTCAATTACATTTACTTTGGACCAAAGGGTGGGGATAACAAGTCTGTGCCATTAATCATTGCACTGCATGGCGGGCCTCATATGAATTATGCAAACCAATTCGTGCTGGATTATTCCCTGTTTGTATTGTCAGGTAAATACTACAAACTACATTTCTCTTTATTTATGATAATTAAATAATTATGATTACGTTCAAGGTTTTGCCGTTGTGCAAGTTAACTACCGTGGCTCAGGAGGAATGGGTTCTAAGAATGTCGAGTACCTTCAAGGAAAAGTTGGAAACGTTGATGTACAAGATTGCGTAACTGCCACAAAAGATGCTTTGAAAAGATATCCATGGTTGAATCCGGATCAAGTAGGAATCACCGGTGGATCACACGGTGGATTTTTAGTCACGCATTTGAGCGGACAATATCCAGTAAGTTAATGCGCTATGCAACTCAATGTGTTTAATGTTTATAACGTAATAATTATATTTATAGGACCTGTACAAAGTTGTCGTCGCGAGGAACCCAGTAATCGACATCGCCGCTATGTTTACGATATCAGACATCCCAGACTGGTAAAACATTAAAGTATTTTTTAAAGATCGTTCATAGCTCTGAATTGTCTCAATTATATTGCAGTCGCAATGCTTTGACTAAGGAAGAGAAAATTAAGTACCATCACGATGTGTAAGCGCAAATGTAGAACAAGATATTTTAAGAAACAATGAGTGACTAACGCATAACTATAACGATGCTTTAATGGAAAAATACGGAACATCGTGTACAATGTCTATTGCATAGGATCCACAATTTTGTTTTTATTAATCATTCTAGGTGTGCTGCAGAGGCAAATTATCATTTCGACGAAAGCAAGCTGTTACCAGAAGAAGCCCAAGTTGAAATGGTTGTAAAAATGTTCAAGTGTTCTCCAATCATTCATGTTGGCAAGGTCAAAGCGCCAACTTTATTGTGCATAGGCTCAAACGATTTACGAGTGCCACCATCTCAAGGAAAGCTGTGGTATCAGCGGCTCAAAGCAAATAACGTTAAAACCAAGTGAGCTCTAAGAATTTATGCTACGTTTTTTATGTCTTTAAAACTGTCTGAATTTGTTATATTATTTCGAGAAATGCATAATTTCGAATTTAATTTCTTTGCAGAATGCTTCTTTACGAGGACAATCATCCTCTAGCTACAGGACCCGTGGAAATTGATAACATTATCAATGCATGTTTATGGTTACAAGAACATATCAAACCAGAAAAATCGGATGGTGTAAACTCGCAAGAATAGAAGCTGAATGAATATTAATAATTTTTTAAGGTTTTTATTACAAATTTAATATTTACATAAATTTGCCGTGTATACGTGTATAAAGAGATTCCTAACAAATAAATTTTTTAGATATTCACATGTTCGTAAAGGTTGTATAATACTATAAAATTTTTATACTTCGTACATGTATAAAAACATTATAAATATCTTACATATGTATAAACTATTCGGTGTTCGTAAAATACGTAGTCCTACCGTTTTGCGTAATAATAAATACACATGTCGATATAGGGATATAATAGTTGCGTAGATTATCCTAATGTAGAGTACCAATATTAAATGATGTTTTAATTCAGTTACTTACAATGAGAAGTCGCACGTAATTTGACACGCTTTCGAAACAATTTCGTATAAATATTACATTTATTAAATACTGTACGTTTTCTAACATATAGAAATGAGGCTTACTAATTGCGATCGAGAAGTCTTTTTTTTCACCTAGTTCGTTGTAGTAAATGGAATGATCACAATCGTGTTAACTCACGTGTACAGCCGTTATTGTATACGTGTATTTTCTTATCTATGGCAAAAGAGTATTTATTACTGGGGCGATAAAAAACAGTAAGTTTTAAATAGAAACGATATAGAAAAGTTCTAAGTATAAAACACTAAAAAAAAAAAGATGAAATTTCTAATAGTTCTGTTCTTATCGATGTTTGTGTACGTAACTGTAATCATTTTCATTCAGAAAGGCACTCATTCATACCATATACATATGAAGACTGCACTGTGCACAGCAGTATCTAATTAAAACATTAGATAATAAGCTGTCAATAGTTATTACTTATATTTAATAACTTACGATTGCGTTGTTATTATGATCTAACAGTGTTACTTTGTTCTGGGAACAAGGAATCGTAACTTGGCGGCAGATCCTTGTCGGCGACCGTCGACGACACAGCGACTTCCAACATTGGTGCTGTGGGTACTGGTGGGTTTACAGTTCCTAAAGTTTCATGTGGCAGTGGACCGGGTCTCGATGAGCATACCGTTGGATCAGAATAATCCAGAGACCAACATAGCTTCTGTGATCTCTTGCATATCCATAAACCCATAATGAATATAATAAAACACAAGATCATTGTAGTCACTGCACCCACGGTTACTTTAGTACCAGTACCAGTACTAATAAATTCATTGGCATTAGTCGGACACTTGTCCTCATCTGAACATATATTTGGTGCACAATTATAAATCCCATCACAGAAAAAGTCATTTCTCAAACAGGTGTTCATACCAATTGATGTGTATTTGGCTGGATCTGAGTTGTTACAGCCTGCAAACAATGAATGTTAATTAAATAATGCATAGCCTATTAAAGTATAACGTAATGATAGAACAATCTAATTATAATTGCAATAAGTATCAAGACAAATTGAATATACTTCTATATGGAGTATAAACAATGCTGAGTGCAAGAAATTCTTCATCTTGTAACTTGTTTTTGGAGATAAATATTTCAGTCTCCAGTTCTCCTCCAGACTTGCGTCCGCTTGGATCATATTCAGCAAAAGTCCTTGCTGTCAGTGCAGGCTCAGCCGAGTACATGCTATGTTCAGGTTCAGGAACAGGGTAATACTTAGTTCTACCACGATCCAATGTGCCACAGAATCTTTCTGTTCGATGGTCATCCCTCCTTTTAAACTAAAACATTGAATTTCAATCATTTTTTTTGGTTAATAATATCAACTAAACCAGTGGTTTTTAGTTACAATTATTATAATACACATAAACAATATTGAATAGAAACTACTGAATGAGATAAAAATATCTTACCTGCACATAATCTAAGCACTGTGTCTCATTCTTTCTGAATGACAGTTTTTGTATAACACCAAACAGACCATTCCCCTTGGATGCCTTAACAACAAATTTGCAATGAACATCATGGAGAACCTCCCAACGTTCAAACATGTGCTTAGGCAAGACCACTGCAGCTAGTTCGCCAATCTCTATGGTTGACTTTATGCCGAGTTTGTGACAAATTTTTTCTGATTCCAGACCATCTGAAGGTAGAAGAGGTTATACATGAAATATTCCGAAACTTATGGGAAAGATCAATCCCATTCAATATAAAGAACTCACATTTATCGTAGTGACCACCATAATATGTGCACGAGCTGTAGTTTACGTAATTGTTTGCAAGGAGCAACAAACATAAAAGATATAAAACGTCCCATCGAGCCATTTTCGCAGGAACTGTCAGAAAGCCATAAAGGATACGGTTAACGTCACCGTTGATTAACGAATAATTGTGACCGTGATTAATTTCTCGGCGATTCGCCGCGGCACTAGTAGAGAGACTGAGTGAAAAATCGGAAGACGTAGGTAATTTTCGCGGAATAGTTCAGGTTCGATTCACCGTCTTCGAGGATACGTCATCCACGTATCAAAACAAAACGAATGCGTCTCTCGTGTCCGAGAGAAGGAGAGAGAAAGAGAACGATTCCTGAGATCGACGATCCCTGTGGCTATCCGCGTTTTCAAAACGAAAATACATACATAGATACACGGCGAGACGAGAAAATCATTTTTATTCATAACGTGGACAAGGTCGCTGAAGAATGTATGAAAATACTGGGAATAGCGTAACGACGATCCGGTTAAATTTCGAGGAGATAGAAGTCGGTAAAACAGCGGTAAAAACTATAGATTTATGGAACGAGTCCTGCGTAAGTAAATATCCGGTTCTCACATTAGCGGTAACTTAAGATCAAACAGATAAAGGAACAGTTTCAAAACGGAAATTACTTAAATATTAAGAAACACATGTTTGTAAAATTTATTACAGTATGAATTGACCTATCAAGCTCAACGAGATCCACTCACGAATCCTCTGGACCATGTTTTTCATTTACGTTATTATACTTGGGTGCTGGCGCCGAAAGAAAAATTTGTATGTGAAATACATTACAAACCGTACGTTGTATCCTCGGTAAACGTGGATTATTTTACCATCACAGACTCTGTCGGAACTTGCTCAAAAATAATTACCCGTGGGTCTTGCATCGGTGCGCATAATGGAATATTGAATTTAATTACGTGTACAGGGTGGGCCGATAAAACTTCAATTCACGAGCATTTTTCAAATTATAATAGTTACAACAAATATTTGCTGAGATTCCAAGATAGAAGGACATTTGCTCTTCTTAAATAACATATTATAAATTTGATCACTGTCGAGATGAATTTAATGACTCAACGAATCTACGATACGTAATTAACATTGTTTTAATTTAATTTATTTAACAGTAATTTTCTTAGAAACTGCTGCAAATGATCTTGTATGCAGTAATTTTTTGTTGCTCACCCTGTGCAATAATGCAATCATCTCCTTTCGTTTTTCATATTAAACGATTTTTTTAGGCCCGCACGTGACTTGTTCAACGTCGAGAATCGTCCTGATAAGTACCGACAAGAATCCTGAACCAAAATGGCGGATCAAGCTTATAAATAATTCAAGGGCATCGGCTCTTTTCATGTTCGCTATAGACGATAATTACAAACCATTTAAATTGGATAAGAAATACGGCTGCATCCATCCTCGTTCCTACAAATACGTGACGATTACGTTCACTTCGTCGGGGGACGGGATTTATAGTTACCGTTTGTTTATCTTAATCCTGCATCAGGTAAATTAATCAGTTCAGAGATCCGGAATTAATTAATGTAAATAACAAATTCTTTTTGAAATCAGGAGCCGATCGTCATAGATCTATACGGATACCGTAGTACGTCTTTCAAGAAGGAGGATCTAAGTTATTTTAATTTTCCTCCGAGAGAGACAAATGGCTTTGCAGGATTTATAAACGATTGCGTGGACACAATCAGCGACTTGCCTTCCGTGTCTTTATCAAAAAATTGCTTTAATTTCGGCTACACTGAATTTGAAACTGAAAGTATCAGTCACAAGATTCCACAAGCAGTGTGCCTTACAAATCACAGTTCATCTGATTTATTAATCGTTTGGGAGAAAGGTGATAATATCTCAATAACAGGAGTAGTATAATTTACTGACTTCTTTTTGATAGTTTTTGATTTAATATTGGTACAGATGATAGTAACGTTTTTAACGTGAAGCCAAGACAACAGTATGTGAGAGGGAACCATTCAGCATTATTTGAACTTTCTTTCAATCCAAACGCAAGCAACAATTTATTTGAACGCGAGATCGTCGCTTCCATTTTCACAAAACACACGGAGAATATTGTATTTCCGTCCGTCATAATGATTACAGTAATAGGTTGGATTATTTCAGATTAAATTTAATTAAAGACCAAGTTACAATTTCGCTGCATTAGGCGTCTTATTTTAATATTCTAGTAATTTATACTATTTGTAGGTCATTCGTTTCCTGCTACATCGAACGGATGGATTCCGCAATACGAAATACCTCAAACTGTAATAATGCCGCCATGTGTACCTCCACATCCGGTCTACACGACGTTCCTGCTCAGAAAGTTCGGTCATTTACCCCTGATGTTTCAATTTGTTCCACCACCGAACTGTCGTTTCACTGTAAAGCCAATGCTCGGCTTGATTCACGAGTACGATGATTACATCATATTATTTGTTCATAATATAGGCTTTGTTTGCGATAGGATCGGCAGAACACGGTATAGATTTCAATCAATTATGTCAGACCGCTGTCACGCTGCTATGATTTAGCCGAGGGGCCGGTCATTATTTCTCATAATCATTACACCGCCTGCACATGAATTAAATCGCTGATGCAGTGTAACACAATATTTCAATTTTAACTGTTCACTTTATTTTCATTATACGTTTTAGGAATTTTCAAATATTTATGGTAGAAATGTCGCCGAAAATCGAGGACGAACAGATTTATTTAGAGCGATGGACAATATATTTCAACGGGAATACCAAGAATGCAAGTTATATCGACTTCAAGGGCTACGCAGAGTATGCAAATATAATGTTCCTGAACGGCGGTGTATTAGATTTCGCAGTGACATTTCCGCGATGTCAGCAGTTTAAGGAACTCGGATTTCGAAATATCACGAGACATAAGATTAAGTATATCAATGAGAACTTGTCTGAGAAATTGAACTACTTGACACTATTCATATATTGACATATTTATATAATAGATACAGGTTTTATGAAATGCCAACAATCACTATGCAAACAGTGTGCGGAGAAATTGAACCGAATGAAATTTTAATACAAGAATGTTCGTTCGAACCGACAGAACCATTCGTAGATTACGATGTCGATGTAACATGCCTAGTATGGGTTCTAAAGAATGATAATATTGTTGGAGTCAAGAATTGTGTGATTCTTCGAGTTCGTGGAAGATGCGAAGAGGGATCTTTGGTGGTAAAATTTCTTTCCAAAAAGATCAAATCTCTATGCATTATTTTTTGTAACTCTACGATGATAACTGAAAATTCGCCGTCTGTTTCAGGCAAATCCTGACGAATTAAATTTTAAAGAGATGGAATACAATTCCACCAATACACTGACATTTAACTTATATAATCATAGTCAAGTAAATATTTATTACAAATTAATCTGTACTTATCTAAATTGGCCACTTGGAGATCTTGAACAGGATGTTCAGATACGTCCTGCTGTAGGAACTATTTTCTCTGGTTATCACAAAACAATCACGATCTCAATTCAACCACGTACACCTGGTTATTATCAATTTGTTGTTCAGTACTTAATCAGACTGAATTACAGAGTGGATACTGTCTTGTCTGATCAAGTTCCTATCAGAGTCTGTACTGTGTATTGCATGTGTATATTGCCCACTTTAAAAGTAAGATTTTTCTTAATTATATGCTAAATAATGTTTAAAACGCATATTAATTTATCGATTTAAAGCATTATTTATTACATGAAACAGATATGCAACGTATGCGCTTATGGAATTGAGCAGAAATCTCCACTGAATGTAAGCAAACCATTTTTGTGGAAAGCTTTGGAAATAGATAGGTAGGATGAAGTAAATGAAAAAAAATACTCGTATCTAATTGTTTTTCTTTTAGATTAAATACAATTCTTGCAAGAATATTGCCGGGGGAAAGAAAGAAATCGAATGTAGAATTTTTTCCAGTAGTTATAAATCATGAAAGTGTTTGTATAAAATTGGTTTTAAGGAATTGCTCAAGATTTTCTGTTTCTTGGAGCTTTAAAATGCAACCATGTGGCTGCAAACGTGTTTTGAAGAAGTCACTGAGTGCATTGGAAAAGAAAGAAATCGAATGTTTTCATCAGAAAATTTGCTTACTTAAACCACCATCTGGCATATTAAAAGTACTATACTTTTATTTATTAGATATGGTTTGTAGTAACAATAGTTTTTCTAATACCATATAACATTTTTTAGGGGTATTCGGAAGCAGTACTCAATATGAATGTCTATTACACAATTCTCGGGAAATCAGAGTTATCTTGGGTCTTGAATATTGGACATAATCGTCATATTATTTTAAATATGTTAATTGATTGTATATCTGAATCGGAGAAGGAATACAACTTTCTGTACGAATCTTGCGCAAGATTTGGACTGGTTTATTTTGGAAATAGGGATGCAGTCTATAAAGTAAAAATTAGTTTCATTAATTTCTTTGGTATTAGCATGAAGTGGAAGTAAATAAAATTATAGGCGCAATGGATACGTAATATTACGAGTGAGAATTTAACTTATGATGTGAACATCGATGATATATCTAAGATCAATGAACAATATCATTGTGAAGTATATTCCTGTCTAACGCCGCGTGGCATTGTAGAAGCACGATCAGCTGTATCTTTGCTTTTCAAATTTCAACCCAGAATGTTTGGTTTATTCGAGGTACAAAAATGTGTAATTCATAACTTAAAACATTAACGAAGATAATATATAGAATGTTCTTTCCTCACAAGGCAATAGTTCCCATAACATTGGGCCATCATACACTGAAACTAAAATTAGAAGGAATGTCGTCCAGTGATCTCAGATCAACTGTTGTCGGGAAATCATTACCGAGTTATTGTACCAGCAGTATTTTAGAGTTTCCTGTGTATTTCAATATAGATTGCATAGATATGTGGTCTCTCCCAATGCATAACGCCATTATTAAAATGATTTTTATACAAAATAATTTGGACCATGATGCACTTGGCTTTGAATGGAAATGGTACCTTTTCAAACTTACAATTAATCAAGCTATTTTTTAATTTCTATAAACTCATTGAAAAGTTTAAACTGATTTAGTAAACATGCATCAGAAATACTTAATGTTGAGGTATTTCCTCCTAAAGGAATAATTGGTCCTCACACCGTGAAAAGTTTTAAGCTGAAGCTTTTAACAAGGGGATGTCCATGCAGATGCAACCTTGATATATTTTGCGAATTTACCAATGCCAGTAAGGAACGTGCATATCAAAGGAGTGTTTTGAAGTATGATCTTTTAAGCAAAGAACTGGAAGGACAATTTATTATCACCGAAAAGGGCTTTACTGTTCCAGTCAGTAATTAATTTTAAAACAAATTTTATATTATACATAATCTTACCGGGACTATTGTTCTCATAGAAACCATGGCTAAAGATACTAGACAAACCTTATCTATTTCACAAAACATTGAGTTTTCGTTGCACCATATACTCCATAGAAGATGAAGGCATAAGAGTCAGCTTGAAAGAAGAATTGGAAGGTGCACCATCAGATGCAATTTTTCTCGATGACAATGAAAATTACAATATACCGAGAAAAGAAAAGGAACTTAATATAGCCACGTTTATTTTGGAAGGTTTACTATGGTAAGTATTAGTTTAATTTTAAAATATGTGAAATAATAAAAATTAAACATGCTACACCTTGTAACAAAATATTAAAATTCATACTTTTTAGGGATATTGTCAATGGTAGGAGATTTATGAAAACCATGAAAGAAAGTTTAATTCCTAAAACGAAATTATATTATTCTCAGTTTGCGATAAATCTGACTGAGCGAAGAAGATTAATAAAAAGATCGTTTATTCCGCCTCCGATGACATTTATTAATTCCGTATTAGAAGAAGTATGCATAATGATAATAAAATTGATTTATAAATTTTCTAGTTTTTATGAAATTTCGACCAATTCCTATTTCCTCTTAGGTATTGTTTCTCATATTACATGAAGAATTTTCTTTAGATATGGCTCATTTAATTTCACAGGAAGATGTAAGACATGATAATTACATTAAAACTATATTGAGAAAACATAAGCCTCACGAAAAAGGTGACAACATAGAAATCTCAAGTTTTCAAAAATCAGTTCTTTAATAATATTCATGTTTTAATTGTAAAAATGCTATTTTCTAGATGCTCCCTTGTATACTGATCCAGAGATAGATCATCATGCAAAAGGAGTATTTAGAGTATCCTTTTTAGAGGAAAATTAAATAGTAAATACCTAAGTATAACATTACACTTGATACTAACTAATTTCCTTTGTACATGGATCTGAAATCCGTCTGAACACAGCCAAAAACTTTTCTCCTTTGTTCCTTGTAACTTTCTGGCCTTCTTCTGTACTTTCATATAATTTCTCTACAATAGGATCTTCCGCCTTTGTAGGAAATTAATTAATGGGTAATTATTACAGTATATTGTTTAACATTCAAGTAATGACTGTTGTCAATATTCAAAGATACTTACGTATTCTTTTTCAGAAACATCACTGAACAGTGGATGTTCACGAAAATGTTGTACTATCCATTCATGTAGATCTTGAACATCTGTTACTGTATACACAATGGCCTTTAAATTAATATATGTATAATTAGTGAATAAAATAATGTTTAGTCAACAAAGAATTAATTGCAACGTGTTTAAATAAGATGAAAACAATATTACCCCTACAGCTAACACATAGGCATACTCTGCCAAGAGTGTCTTGTTTATAATCCTCCACTTATGTTTAGACTTCTTGAAATGGGGATCTGGGTACAAAAAGAACATTTTCTTCAGCTGCAATAATATACAATAGCAATTAAAACAAGTGATATCTAATATTTTTATACACAATTATACAGTGATTTGTACCTGCCCTTTATAAAAATAGTTTGGTAAATATTTCATTGCATTAGTTCTCAGACAAGCTATGTTCTGATATTTTCCTGGATTTTGGGATCGTAATGCAGCTATACGATCTGTGACGTAGTCAGAAACCTTTACCCTGATTTCCATACCAAGAATTAAATTATCAGGAAACATTGGTGATAATGTAACTGTTACAAAAAATTAACTACAGTTAGTATGAATATGTAATCATTCTTCTTCATAGATCAAATAAAACCTCTACGTACCTAGCAAACCTCCATAGCCACAGCCAACATCAGCAAATTCCACATGTTTCTGATTTCCACATTTTCCATCTAATTTACTTTCGTCATCTGGGAAATAATGTGGATACAAACAACTCCAGTCCATTTCATTTGGATTTACAGGGCTGAAAATTAAATTTTGAATAAGTAGTAATGTGACATTACAATGGCCATGAAAATAAAGTTGAAATTTTATTTATAAAGTTAATCACATACTATTCTATACAGTGATCTGCAATGGGATTCGAATGGGCTCGTTGCCTGTAATATTTTTTTTGCGGCAATGCCAATAGCTCTGACATGTTTTCAGAGTTCAACGAAAACAAGTCCACATGGAGTGAAGTTTCTTAACCTAACCCGGTTAAAACCCAACCAAATTGACTGATTGATTATACAGTCAGCACAGTATGTATGTGCTTAGCTAACAGCTAATAGCTTCAATAAGCAACCACTTTTTCCATCATCCTGATTTATTAAGAAATTAATTTTAGAAGGTTAAAGGAAAAAAGATTTTAAATTTTCGGAGAAAACGATTCGCTAGAGTGTAAAAAGATAGAATGACTTTGATACACCAACTTTTTCAAACAATTGTAAATTTATTTATATTGTTTTATAATAAAAAAAGACTATATTTAACTAATAATTGTTTTGGCTTAATATAATTTAATGAACAGTTTAATATTTTCGCATTTTGAGATATTCATTTTTTACATATAAGTGTGATACAATTTTTGTATATAATACTCATTTTAATAAAGACCATTTCAGTTGTTCCTTTGCAGACTGGAGGACCTAGAACAAAGAAAAAGCATTCACAAACGTATATGACGGTAGCTTAAATATTGTTAACAGCACTGCCTTTCAGGTTCACAAAAACTTACAATCAGAGACTGTGCGAAGTATGTAGAAAGATGCATGAACACAAAATAAAGAAATCGAAAATGTTTCTATGTAACAATAGACACAAACTTTACTAGAAAATTAAATTAATCCAGATTATAACCTAATACTAATTGTTACCTGTACAACTGTCTGTTCTCCCAATGGAATGTCATCTATCCGCAATGCAACTCTTGGAACAACACTGGATGCATCAGCATCCAAAATAATTCTAAAACATTTTTAATTCATATTAATAAATAGTAGTAATATTTGATTTATGTACTTCATGAGCAGTATTTACCCTCCATCACAGATTTCATCCATTGCCAGCATAACTATGTCCAAGCTGTCGAAAACAGCTCTTTTCTCAACATTCTTTCTTAAGATTTGACTAACTGACTCATATAAACAATTTAGGACACTCATCAGAATAAGCTGAAAGAAAATTTTAAAAACATTATTATGTATAAAACCATGATATATAATGAATATGATTGATGTTTAACAAATATATATACCTCATTCTCCTGAGAGCTACCCATTACATAAAAGTACAAGTCTACATTACTTCTGTAAACACAAGTCAAACCATCAAGCATAATGATCTCTGCGTTTGCTCTATGGGTCTTGTTGAAAAGGTTTTTTTCAAATGCTTTTTGCTCCTTTGTTGTTGGAAATATTTTTTTGTCATAATATTTGGCCAAAATTCTGTTGCCGTCATTGTCGAGGATTGCCATACCTTTGACAGTGTAAAGTGTTGGTTCCTAAAGTAAAACGGGGAATGTTACTAAAACACAAAAATTTCAATATTGTCTTTCCCATATATTCATCCATTTAATATTTGATTAGAAGTTTTCAACACAATTTTGACTAAGTATACATAGTTCCTTCAATTGAAAACTTAACTTAGCACACGTGTTAGGAAAATAAATAGTATATGGGAACAGACAGGAAAAAGTAAGTTTAAAATTAATATAAATCATACGCGTTGCATATATTCGCTATCCTGTTCATTCTGATGCTTTGGGGACAGGTTATGCTGCGTAGTCTTCGTTGATCCACTACGATTCATGGTTGCAATTTACAATTGTAACAAGACTGATTACCTAAATTAAAAATGTATTGTTACGAGACGTACTGTGATGTTAAATCTGCGTAAAAGAACATAAAATGCAAAGTAAATAGACCTACCTATAACTGACACGTATTGTGTCACTTGACGTGTCAATAATATTCCCAAATTCTCAATGACTGCTGCCACCTACAACAAATGTATGACAGAGGTAAAATACGAGCCTTTCTTCTACTTTCTGGAATAATCGTTAAAAGCTAATTAATTAGAAACTAGGTCATTATAATGTCGAGTTATATGGCATACGACTTCAATTCATTCACAGATCCAGATCTAAAACATTGTTCCTTTAATAAATAAAAACAATAGCGACAAAATTGATGAAGTCGGTGAACTAGGGACCACCTGTACCAAGTCAACAGTACCGTCATCTGCCAACCACACGAAAGACTTAAACAATGATACTGTTCAATTGAATTGAACCAGATGTCCGTAGAATCGGTCTCGACCGTTTCATAGGAAAAATGATTCTGACGGAAAAAATATTCGTGGCTTTACCGTAAGCGAAATGTATGCGTCCTCCGGGTAGGTGTGGATCTCGTGCGGTTTGTTATGGCTAGTCAATCCTCAAGTAACCGCGATGTCAATGCATCTCACGAACTATCGTTAGCATGTGTATTTAATCAGTGATATCCGGTTACTTTCGTTATTTGCGCGTTTTTATGCATTCGCATACTGGCGTACAGGTGGGCGTTAATAAGGACGGCGAAAAAGTTATGTTCGCGGGTCGAGGAATGTAGCGATTAGCAGTACAGAACAGAGTCGGATCCAACGAGATAGCGAGCGCTTCGAACTTATGTCAAATAAAATGCTACGATTCTTGTCACGGCGAAGAGCGCGCAGTGTCAGCGGGCAGACCGCGTCCTCGCAAATAAAAAACCAGCGACTGCTCAGCAACAAAAATGTTGTACAGTGCAGAGTCGTGTTGCTGGATGGTACTGACCTACCTATCGAGTTATCAGTAAGTCGGATATTTTATTTAACGTCACAACAAACTACTGATTCCAAAAATGCAAAAAATTAATTTAGTTCATTTCTGATTATAAGTAATAGATCGTCTTTTTCTATTGCAGAAAAAAGCATTGGCTAGTGACTTATATGAACAAGTATTTTATAGTTTGGATTTAATAGAGAAGGACTATTTTGGACTTCAGTATACAGACAGCAATAATGTTCAACATTGGTTGGATCCGACCAAACCGATAAAAAAACAAGTAAAAAGTATGGTTCAAAGTTTTATATTATAGTTATTTAATGCCTGCCCGTTGAATCTAATATTGTATTGAAACTAACATGTGTATTTTCCACAGTTGGGCCACCTTATACTTTACGCTTGAAAGTAAAGTTTTATTCCTCAGAGCCTAATACATTACGTGAAGAATTAACTAGGTATCAGTTCTTTCTGCAGCTAAAGCAAGATGTGTTGGAAGGAAAGCTTCATTGTCCTCATCAAGTAGCAGTTCAGTTGGCTGCCCTATCTTTGCAATGTAAATATTTTAAGCCAGTGATTTGTTTGTAAGCCTATGCTATTTATTTCATCACATTATGATCCACCTTTTTAGCCGAACTTGGTGATTATGATCCTACTGCACACAGTGCAGCAACGGTATCAGAGTTCCGCTTTGTGCCTGGTCAAACAGAACAGATGGAGCTGGAAATACTTGAGGAATATGCAAAGTGTTCTGGCCTAAGTCCAGCTCAAGCTGAGTCTGCTTATCTGAGCAAAGCTAAATGGCTGGATATGTATGGAGTGGACATGCATACTGTCCTTGGCAAAGATGCCTGTGAATATTCCTTGGGTCTGACTCCAACTGGAATTTTAGTGTTTGAAGGCACACAGAAGATAGGTTTATTTTTCTGGCCTAAAATTGGTCGTTTGGACTTCAAAAAGAAAAAATTGACCTTAGTTGTAGTAGAGGAAGATGATGAGGGCAGGGGAGAGCAAGAGCACACGTTTGTGTTCAGATTAGTAAATGAAAAAGCTTGCAAGCATTTATGGAAATGCGCCGTGGAACATCATGCTTTCTTCAGGTTGAGAGCCCCAGTTAAAGGAGCCAGCGGTCGACAGAATTTCTTTAGAATGGGCTCAAGATTTCGTTATAGTGGCAAAACCGAATTCCAGACGACTCAATTGAACCGAGCACGGAGAACTGTTCAATTTGAGCGTCGACCAAGTCAGAGATATGCTCGCAGACAGAGTCATGTTTTAAGAGAAAGACAACGTCAGCAGGTGGAACAGCCACAAATCTCGCCACCTGCTGGTAAGCTTTAAAGTACAATAATACCTTACAAGATCTAGAAACTATTTCTACATTGTTATAAAGCCATCAAATTTCTATAGACTGTCTGAAAGAATGTATCTTCTTTTCAGCTGAGGAGCAGCCCCTACAACGTCAGCCAAGTCAATGCAGTACAAAATCCTCAAATTCCAGCTTGCATGGTGCATCATCACCATTGGTAGATTCATTGCTGAAGTCACTTGCCAAAGATCAGCAGCCTTTGGAAGCCAGGAATCAAACGGCGATTGCTAGCACAGAGAAAGAGTCTGAGCCTGTGAAAACAAGTCTAACCATCGAGACCATAACTAATCCAGTGCAACTGGTGCCGAATAATCAAGTAGGCGGCACCTCGTCGCTGCCACCTCGCACTCCCATACCGCCAGAGTCATTAAAATGCAACATATTGAAAGCAAAATCTCTAGAACAAGGGAAAAATTCGAATCTAGTTTCAATTACTTCCACGGATGTACCTGCAGTTGTTCCTAAGAATAGTCAGCACTCTGAGGCAGCAACAATTGTATCTGTGGTAAGAAAATACTATTTTCTTGAATTGATCGTCACGGCAAATATTGAAACGATTTTCCAGATTACTTTTCACTGTAGAGGATCGCTCTTTTAATTAGAATATTATTAAAAAAATATATTCTTTTTAGTAGAGTATAATCGCAGTTGTTTGTTCAAAGCCTGTTTGAAATATTGTTCATGTTATACTTTTGTTGGGTATACCTTGTGCCATTACACGCATACGTACCTTTAAACAATTCACTTGTACCAATGTTCTGTGCTTTTAGGCTTTAGTTGTGACTTGTTTGCTTTTTTTGCATTATTATCTAGGGTGGAGACAAGTTAACTCTTTCTGTGAGCGGATCAACGACAATGAATCCATCTCTGGACGACAATGTTACTGTAACACACTTCTCTTTAGACAGTTGGGGTCAGATAGAGCAAAAAACCACTCAATTGAACCCCAAGATCTCAAATCAATCCCAGAATCCATTCAATCCGTTCACCAGTAACAATAATACAGATGTTACTACCAATGTTTCTGAAAGTGTTGAAGAAGAAGTGAAGCCAGAAGAGGAAAAGAAAGCGAACACGAACCCGTTCATAGACTCGAATCCATTCTTGGGTCTGCTGAACCCGTTTAAAGAGGTGCAACCTCCTGTCGAGAAAAAAGTTGAACCTGAAGTCGAGAAAAATGGAGCACGAGTCGTGAAGACTGAAGAGATCCAAACAACCACCACAACTCTCATGCATAAGGTGTGGCTTATTCTAAATGCTTGCGACTTAGTTGTAATTGATTTCTCTGTATTGTACTTGTTAATGTCCGATTTGAAAAAATGCTATCGTTTATGCGAACTGCCCTCGTAAATGTACGCATACTTTATAACACGTTGACTGCCGTCCGCTTACACTTGTTCATCTGGGTTTAAGTTTGTACATTAAATTAATTTAATTTTGTAAGATGTTTCAGGATTGTGATTCGGCAGTTAACTTGTTAATGCCTCTCTGGTTTAAATTAAATTGTGTACAAAATTGTAAATATAATATACGACTATAAGTTATTTTTATGTTTTAAGTTGATGTGTAACAATTATTTTTATGTTGTAGGATGATAATTCTGCTGTCTCTGACATCAGTCCCTGGCTAGTTGCCGACCCATCGCAGACAACAGTTGTAGATCAAACTCCCATTAAGCATACTATCATTACCCGGAAGACTGTAATTACAACGCAACTCTGAAGTATTATCTCTGTAATGGAACGCGTGAGAAGTACTGAATCATCAAGGTATTTATTGAATCACGTCTTCCTTGGATTACATACTCGTTTTCTTCAAGTAAGTACGACAATAGTATGGCACTGCCTGTTCGAAAAAGTTAAATGAAACACTTTGAAGTCTAAACGGGACCAATCAAATGTTACTACATTTTGCAGACGACTAGTTTACGCTTAATATTGTGCAAAAGTTTATTCGAGAATCTGATCGATATCAGAGATTTATATATTTTTAATTCCTAGCAATTTTTTAAGAATTGATTAATTACTAGATGCTTATTTCTATTACAAAGATTTCCTTTGTACATAATTTATATTGTTTAAGAAAGTACTTATTAGTACCATAGTAGCAACATTTAAATGCAAGAGCGGTTACTTTTCTTTAATAGTTATTTTATTTTTTATTGCAAAACATTTTTTTATTGAACTCTGCCATGCAAGTTGTTTTAATCGTGTTCTGCATTTATTGTAGAGTAAGATGATTGATTGTTATACAGATTTAAGTGACCTTGCACTCTGTTAGCACGTATTTAGATCATATGCATACATTGAAATGTAATGTATGGTGCTTTTATTACGCGATAGAGACATTTAACCCAGGGTACGCAAACTTTTAACATACTTTTTTATAAAAATATATTTCTCACATTTTGTACCTAATTGTATGTTTTATATCGAATTATATACATTTTGCGCTTTACATGTAATTCCTGAATGAAGTTTGGGTACCCAAGTAGTATAATAGATGTATTTCAATTCCTGTGAGATAGTATTTTATACTTGCCATAGTGCCTTTAATTATAACAAGGAAGGAGAAAGCTATTATCCTTCAGTTTTATATTCATTCCAATTGATTCACATTTTACTTGTGTCCAAAAAATTCGTTCGTTGAAAGATTTTTAGAGTGTGAAATTGTGTACATTATTATTGGTTTATTATGATTACTTCGTAAAAGATGATTAACTATTTTCTGTTAATCCTCTTTTGCGAAATATTCAGATATATATGATTAATGGCAAAACAAACTGATAATTTATATCGGTATTCCTATTACGCTATTTAGTGTATCATACGATAAAATTTTATTGTTTGTATGGTTACGGTATTTTGTAACTGATGTATCAGTATTTTGTAAAAAAAAGAGTATAAGCGTAATACAATAAATTTTAAAAATTCGATAATCGCGTGGAATTCAATGGTCTGATCAAGTTTATTGTATTATCTAGATTGTGGTATACAAAACTGCATCTAAAGTGCAGCTTAACAATTTTTGTTAATTTCATCGAATTATGAGCCACGAAATCATATAAAATAAGACTCGTCCTTTACGACGAATCACGTAAAAGGCTGTTGAAGTACTTATTGTATTCCATTTTACGAGCATTTACGAAAGTAGGACGCGGCGCTATATTATATTAATTTTATGTATTTAAATATATTGTATTTAATAGCAATAAGCCAAGTACTATATGATACTATTATTTGAAGATCTAATATATCTATTACCTGTGTTTACAGTGCTATTATTAACCAATACCCTAATGTATTCCGTCCTAAAGTGTTATATACATATACTGTTATATACATTATGTATACTTTTTGCTTTGTAATAAAAAAGTATTATTAAAAAGTTGCGTTGTAGATGTTCCTGTTATGTGTATATTGTATAAATTAGGCGTCGACGTATTTAACATTCAAACTGTCGTTGACATAGCATAAAATATTACAAGATTTGAGAAACAGATCAAATTTTTAGTATATAGATCCTTCCGGTTTTTTAAAAAAAGAAAACTACCAAAATAAGTGATCACTCGATAAGTACCTGCTTTATTATAAAATGGACCCATAATTTCGATCACTTAAATCTTCGTTATTATTAAAGATGTTTTCTTAACGGGTATTTATCGAGCACCTAAATTCACTAAAAAGTTATTATGTAATTTTATCTTACAGGTGCAATAATGAATGTAATGCAGCTTGTGGAGTTTTATCTTAGTAATGCAAATATAAATTGAAATAAAATTATCTGTCGACTTTCTCATATCATTGATGAAAAATGAATAATTAATGCATTTAGAATCAAGATCATCTTACACGTGAAAAAATGATTTCGCCTTATATTTCTTTCAATAGAACTCTGTTATTAATTACGAAACGAAGTGTTAAAATATTTCAAGATTTATTGATCTGTGTCAAGTTACACTGTCAACCGCATTTACAAATTGTCCAATTTCGCGATCTGCAAGTCTTACTAATAAATAAAAAAATATTCTCAGCCCTTCATCAGTCTCTTCGGAGATGGATGAAACGTTTTAGTGGACTACAAATTTCAAGTAATACAAAGTTTTAATGAAGTACTAATGATTGTTCTTGGACATTAGGTTACAAAATCGGTCGATAATAAATGAAAAGTAAATTCATGGTTGCTTAAGTACATCAAAGCTACTTAAAGTTAATGTCATTGCACTTTCTTAATATTTTCATGTGCTGCTATTGCCAAACAGATAGCGAAATTATAGTTATTACTTCTCACACGAATTTGCAAATTACATAAGAAGCATGCAAAATTGCAGGATACTTTAACAGGCCTAACAATTCCAAGGTCACTTTGAAACATTAACACTGACCTCTAGAGGCAGTACTCGTTTCTCTATACCTACATACACAAAAGTAAGGCCTGGCATATTAATAAAACCAACTTAGCAACCCAACATACTGACTTATTTCCACCTATTACATCACACTGTCTTTCATCTGCGATTTATAACTTCAACAAAATTTCGTCCACCATTGCTTCTCCTCAAAAGAGGACTGACAAACGCGCATCGTTAAATGCGTTGAACAATGATCAAGGAATGTCAAGACTCTAAAATAAATCGAAAGTCACAATCATGCTCTCTTCCCTCACGTCATCTAAACTAATTGTTACTTATCTTATAATACATGAACACGTCCAAACCATTCTCACCATAAAAAAAGAGGCTGATTTGATCCCCTAATCACTATTTACAACGCCCATTAAAATCATTATCATTATCTTACTACTGAAAAGTTATCACAAACCCCGAATACTTCTGTTTTACTTACAGCTACCGCATATCGTACATATTGTACATAACACTGTTCAACATGTGATTTCTAACTACGAGTTCGGCACTACTGATGGATCTTCCTCGGCAACGCCCCGTCGTTGTTAGAGATCCCAAAAAGTGTTAAAAATTGTACAATGTTCCGCATGTCGCGCAAAATGTTTTGCTAACGGTGTAGCAATGAAAGAAGATATCAGACAGGTGTCTCAGGGTTGTCCCATTCCTCAGCATCTTGCCGAGATAGGAACCGCACGTGCGAAGATTCACGCACCATTAAGCTCACTGTATCAGAATAATCAATGTCTACAACAGACCGTTCTCCGTCACGAGGTAGACTCTTATTGGAAGATATCGAGCTACTGTTTTCCTCGCTGTAATCATGTTTGAACACGCTGTCTGATTGTGAGTGTGTCGGGGTAGACAATTCAGAAACCAACGGTGTAGACTCGTCTTCACTCTCTCCTGGGGCTGGCGAAGTAGGCAGGGTCCCCATGAGACGGTCTTTCAACTTACTCAGCTTTTCCAAGCTGGAATTCGGAACTGGTACTGAAAGAACTACTTCCTCGTTCAATGTGGACGTCGAGCGTCGTTTCTTCATGGGAGTAGGGAGTGTCGGTTTCAAAGGTATGTTGTTTGCCACGTAATTCTCGTCCGTGGACTTGGATCTGAAGGCTGGTCTTGGAGATGGAGGAGGAGAGACGAATAAAGAGGATGGCTTGCTGCTGGTAGCATTTCCACCATCTTTTCTAAAGTCCCTCCGTCCGAATGAACAAGTCGATCTCGTACTGCGTTGGGAGGCGATGCTGCGTTGCGAATTCGTACGTTGAAGGTGAACCGTTGACTCCAGGGAGCTATCGTCGGATGTTTCGGGCTCGTCGTTAACAGGTACCCAATGAAGAATAGGATTGGATTGTAGGATCACGTAATCCGTGTCCTGGGCCGCAGCCGAGGTGGACCCTAAAACAGAGGCGATATGTGTTTTTATCTGTTTAAGGTCGAATTTCGTTGATCACGTGGTACAATATGCTAATATTTGAGGATTAAACAATAAGAAACGTGATAACGTTGATTGCGCGAGATTTTGCGAATGAAATATGACCGATCATCATTGTCTACACTGACCTGTACCAGTGTAGTACATATATAAAATGAAATCATGCTCGGTAAGCTTATAGATCTAGACTGTGAGAAAGATAATGTCGCCTTGAATTTCCAACAAAGTTTTATTGCCATTCGCATTGTATAATATAATGGTCGGACAGTCTACAGTAAATCGTACACACAGTACAAAAGAATACATCGACAAAAATGAAAATATACCTAGATCTCTTGTTTGTTTTTCATTTCATTGCTTTGGTATATAAAACTCCTTCGCGAGGAAGCCTTATCTTTCTAAGAATACAAGATCTATCAGCGTGACGTCCGGAAAAGGAAACGTACCTCGGCTACACCCGACAATAGTAACAATTATCACAGTCTGGTTTTACAAATGTTGTTACAGAGTAACGGGTTTCGGAAGCTACAACGTGTACAACAGCGTTTTTTGGAGTATCATACAGCGACAACGGAAGTAATATGCACTAACATTAGACTTAATACGGTTGAAACGTTGAGCACGTTCCGCAAGCATTGCCACAACAGTAGTACTAAACTAGCGCACGTTGCTTTTATTTCACACCTAAGGTAACGCATACATTCAAATCAGTATCGTCGAAGGATGTATTTTGTTTTGGTTTTATTTAACATGTGGCATTCACGTTATACCTATCCTTCATCTATTTACAAGGATCCAGTCTCGCACGACGCATTGGCACATTTTGGAATAGCTACATTTTCTATATGGCATCCTCAACATGTGAATACTTCTCTCAAGAGTTTGTACTTATGTACAAAAAAACATTTTTATTTGTTTTTGTTCAGGTAAACCTAACACATTGGTAATACTGTTTAAGCATTCAATTAACAGATGAATTGACGAAACTTCCCTGGTGAATTGCACCTGCTTTTTAACAGTGGAATACACCATCTTCGAGTGCTATGATGATGCCTTAATGATGATATGTTATCGAATTATAGCTGCCCTCGATTTGAATCGTTAAAGGTTTGTACTGTACTCGTATACGATGTCACAGTTTTGATCTTGCTGCGGTGGTTCTTGAACTATAACCAGAGGCAGTGAAAGTACTACAGAAGGAGGCTCACCTGGGAGTGAGTCTGTTGGTACCACTGCAGGAGATGGTACATCTAGAACATCCTCGCAAGCTTCTTCGTTTAACGTTTGAAGGGCTCCGCAAATCATTTGCTCTTCCAAAGTTACCTGAAAGAGAAATTTCTCATTAAAATTGCTGTATTCAATGCATACCGAGTTATTAGTTTAGATAATATTTTATATTCCTTTCACTATGAAGCCATTAACCATATATTTTGCTTACCTGATACTAAAACGGAGCACGATTGTAGCGTAAATCACACTTCATGTTAATAAATTATTTATAAAACATAAAATTATGCGACATCGTTCCTGTTCAATGTTTTAAAATAGCTTACTTGTTTCTCCATGATGGATTGTTTGGTCTGGTCTCGCCTCGGTGGACCATCGGTTCTTGAGTTGCCTTTTTCTTTCTCGTTGTGTGTTGGCACACGTATCGATGTGCTTTGTAAATTGTGATCTAAAATGATAAAATGAAATAATAAAAAATAATTTATAACTTTATGCACGCCAGAATTTCAGTCAGAAATAAAATTTATTTTTTCCTACCTTTTCGTTGAATTTGTTCTGATCCTACAGTGAATCGTACACTGCGAGGACCTTCTTCGTATGTGCTGAACGATGACAACTCTACTTCCCTAAGTGATACGATCACCATGCGAAACAGTTCCCAATCACCAAAAGCCATTTTAAGTACCTAAAAGTAAAATAAAAGTTTAGTAAGATTTTAGTAATCATAAAATTTTTAAATGAGCAAAACTCGCCTTTTTCAATTCTTGTAAGTCGCAGTGCAGCAAAACCCTGCCATTAATGTTATTATCCTTAATAACATTTTTGTACTGTGATGTCTGATTTGGATTCAGACTCTCTATTCTGTCGATAAGGTCGCAAATGCCATTTACAGTTAGACTCGACAGCCTAATCTCCAAAATTTCGGACTGTAAAAGAAGAACAAATTTGTTATTTTTATTCCTAAGTAAGAGTAATTACTGAACATTGGATGTATATTTTACCGGTAGAGTCGTAATCGCAGAAAGTGGTTTAATTGCAGGTTCCATATGAGGCATTTGCATCCACGGTGGTAGTGTCTGCCAGTCATACGATGGCTGCATGCACCAGGACGTTGTCGATGGAACCGGTCCAGGTCCTTGTAGACTTGGTGTCCTAGTTAATTTCATGTTTCGATTTGCTATCCCAGTTCTACTCGTGTTCCATGGTTCTTGACCACCACCATGCATGGTCCAAGGAGTATACTGTTTATATGGTCCAAGTCCTGCTTCCTCTTCGATGCTTTGTTGCTCCTCCTTGATCTTTTTCTTAATGTAGGGGTCGAGATTAATCGTGAATGGCAAGAATATCTTCATGTCGCTGACTAATAAACTAGATCGATGGAAAGTTAGAAAAATGTCTAACTTCCGCTCATCTCTATCCATCTCTAAAAGAGGCTGGACTTCTTTAAGTACGGGTATCTGCGGCCGTATCCTAGTCATTTTAATTAGAATAAGTAACAGCTGAAACATTTGCAATGCATCATGATTGCAAGAGAAACTTACTTATCGTAAAGACTCTTCAACGACATGCCGTCGTCCAAGTTGTCCTCATACATGTCGTAATGCAGGATCAACCAAGACGTTCTGAACGGCCATTGCTCTGTAATATTGATCCAACTGGCTAAGTGGTACCAGTTAAAATCGATTTGGAATGCTTTCAACAATCTCCCTAATATAAATAAAGAATTCAGTCAATACAGATAAGATGTATTCTATAAATACTTGGTATTCATTCCATGCTGATGACAAACTGAACAAATTGGACCTTTCAGAACTTGATCTATAATATATATTTTAAGCAACAAAGTTCGTATTCCTTCAAGGTTCAAGTTTTTCGGTTTCATCAGTACCAAGCTTGTTCAGCTTAGTATTACCAGTGACATAAACGACGTTCATTAATCTTCTCATGCTACGCGGATTCACGTCGCTGAAGTAATCATCAGTGAGAAGCATCTTATTGAGATCCTGTGCACCACCTAATCGGTTCAAATTGCTGCCAATACTGCTTGCGATCGATTCACTTAATCGTAATTTCCTGCTGCCTTTTCTGCTTTGTGGTTTTAGCTTCTCATTGCTGTTCATTATGCCAGACTCCGTACTGAGTCTTCTATTTGACATAGAATGATGCATTGTATTAGTGGTGGTATAATTAACGCTCTCCTCGGCTTCGGTCCACGTGGTTTTTCTACTATGCTGGGCAGTTTGTTGAGCAATTTTCACCTTCCTTAAACCGCTATTTTGCAGATAAAATGGAAGATGCACCATGTTGCGTAGGTAGTCGTGACCCCCAATATTCGATTCCGTAAATAATCTTCTACTATTGACTTCCACTGCCTGTTGAGAGTAATTGTTCGTTTAAAAATGATCTCTCATTATAATTACTTATTAACCCTCCCACGTTCCTCGAATCGACTATTTCGGAGAAATGTGAGAACGTTAAGAGAAGCTGGAAAATACAATACCTTAGCAATAATATGGGGATCGATAGCTAATATAACGACAAACGGGTAACCATTATCACTGAACAGTGCCTGTATAGCATCCAAAACTAACAATACCTTATCCTGTTCGCAACTGTCCAAGCCATCCACGATTATTACTAATCTACTCTGCTGAGCCATGAAACTATCTAGACATTTCACCTATTTTTATCCCAAAATTTTATTATTCAATGTACACAAAATATGTTAAATAAAATTCTGATTATAGTAATAGTTCCACGCACCATTTCTGTCATTAAATTAACTTCGCTTCTCAAAGTTTGTATGAAGCCTTCACTTTTCAAGGTCTCCAACTTGGATATGCTACGTTGGAGATGCCGTCTTTGGGAGAAAACTAATGCTTGCAATGTTCGATTCCATGTGTACAAGTTCGCTATTACACTGACAGCTAGTATTAAGGCAACTGTTACCATGATAATGTGTGCCGTGACCTTTTCTATCGTTATCCTGCAAGTGATAATCGTGATTGAGTTCTTTTTCATAATATATAGAGGTGTAGAAACGTTAAATTCTGTACTCACTTATCGGTAGAGAGGTCAATGAGGTAGACGGTGAGCACAGAGATACCAACAAGTAGACTGCAAAAGCAGAACTCGAATATAACAATGTAAGGTAGACAACAAAGATGTCTCCATTTCCAGGTGGTGGTTGACTTATCAGGTTTTGGTCTGAACGCTCTGTAGAGTCGCGTGGACAGGGAACCAAAATCATTCTCAATCGAATCGTACAGAGATCCCACCATTTGTACCACAGCATTTTCTCCAGCAGCTGATGTGCCTACTCGAGTCTGATCGGTGAAATAAAATTTGATTGGCTGTGCATTAACACCATCGTTAACTTGACCACCAGGGGGATGGCAGAAGATCACTTGCAATAATAATTTTAACGAGTTCAACTTCGTGGTGAGAGCTACCGTAAAATTATATGGCCAGTACCAATCGTATCTAGAAAATTAGCAATGTTATGAAATACAAAAAATTGGACAGTATAGAGAGAATTCTTTACGATTGTCTCTCACCTCTTGTTAGCATACCAAATAAGTATCAAAAACGCATAAGTAATCACGATAAGACTTAGACCACAGGCAAGACCGGCTATCCACGATTGTAGGGCAAGTCCTATAGTGACGCCCACTAATAAAGACATGTGAGTCACCACCACGAAAAGCAAGAAAGAAAACTGAAATACGGGATCTATCCATTGGCGAGCGAAATTCTTCATTTCCTCTGAAAAAAAGATTACCATTATAGCTTAAGCAACATTAAATAAGATTTGCAGTTAGTACCTCTCAACTTGTTCAATAAAAACGATTTCCCAGAACCCCATTTTGCATAAAGGCCAACAGTTATGGGAGTTGAAAGAGATGGTTCACTAAGAATGTCTGCCAACGCACTGCTATACAGATCATAGCCAAGCATATTTTCATTATCCTCGTTAGTATTCAAACGTCCTAGAAGAGTGGGCACCGGTTGGAATACAAAATTGGAAGACAAATTAGAAAACAAGTAGAGATACATGAATTGGAAGGCATAAGTTGGAAATGAACCAGAAACTCACGTGCACCAAATATTTGCCCGAGGATCGTCTTGGGGTGATTAATGTCAATGTTGTACGGCGTCTCCCCTTGTCTATTCGGGCGGTACAGTAGCTGACTGTTTTTCGGATTTCTCAGTAATATCTCGACGATAGCTTTTGATCTTGCTCGCATGGCTATATGAAGCACCGTGTCGCCTTTTTTATCGGTAGCTGAGACCTTGGCTTTCTTGTCCAGCAGTAATTGCACGATTTCAGCGTTCCGCGATCTAACTGCCCGCAGTAATGGCGTGTCGCCGTCTTTCGTCGCGATCTCCAAGTCTGGGTTAGCGTTTAGTAACAATTTTAATATCGGTATATTGCCTTTTTCTACTGCTATGTAAGTGGCGGTTTTCTTATCCTAGAATGATGTCAATAAAATTTGCACGGTTAGCTAGATTCTTTATTCGTCGTCTATGCGACATAATTAGCGCATAATCCAAGCTTCAAATTAACGCAAAAAAATAGGGAACTACAAGAGAGACTCTCAAAAGCAGACTGACCGGAGATACAGGGTGATTCTAAGCGGGCTGCAGAAGATTTACAAAAATATCTCTACGCTCGAAAAAACGAACAAAATGGATCTAACAAGTTCTTGGTAAGTCAAAATCGATCCGCTGCGTGATAGTGAAGAAGAATCACCGTGTACAATATCTCGTCCAAAACAGGGACAACGTTAGGATCTAATATCCTATTTTTAGGATCCAATTTCGTCGCTATTTAAAAGCCAATTGGTCAAGGTATTAATCGGATATATCCTGTCTTCTGTCTGGGATGATAGATTGACAGCAATTTGGTCACCTTTCCAGCGATGTCCACGTCTGCGTATTTCTTTAAAAGAGATTCAACCACTCCTCTGTGACCGCCCTTCACAGCGTGAATCAAGTTTGTGTCTCCGGCTCTGTCCTGGATATTAACATAGGCACCAGCGTTTAGAAGCGCATTTGCTATTTCATGGTGACCTTCCCGGCAAGCTATTGCTAGAGCAGTGCAACCGTCCTTGTCCAAGGCGTTCACGTTTGGCTTGTGCTCCAAAAGAAGTAACACCACGTCCACGTGATTGCCAAGGGTTGCAACCAGAAGAGCAGTCCATGAGTACTGCAAAGAAAATTGAATTACTAAACTCAAATTCAAGTCCAAAACCAGAACACTCTAAATATTTCAAGCTACAAGGTTAACAACCTAATAAATCAGTAGTGAGTCTCACCATGCCAGCAGTGTCGACGTTAGCACCAGATTTCAACAGAGTATCTACTATTTCTACATTTCCTTTACGTGACGCCCACACCAACGCTGTAGTACCATACTGCAAATGAAAAATGTTGTTTAGAGAACACTTGTTGCGTTCAGTGATGTATATTTATATATATATTGTACAATAAAATACCATAGGTCATCAGTGAGCCATACAGTAAGAATCATGTTGATCAAGCACATAGTTAGTCTAGATGTATATATTTCAGGATTACATTTAAATACCATGGGTCATCCGTGACTCACGCCTTAAGGTACTCATTTAGAAATGCATTATTCTGTATCGAGTGCATCTTAGTGTACTCTCTCATGAACGGTGTATAGTTATAGGTGAGCAACGGTGGTTTACCTTATCGCCAACATTAACTTTAGCACCATGAGCGATGAGATCTTTAACAATATCAGGGTAACCTCTGCCCGCGGCCCATAACAAGGATGATATATGAAAATTTCCATGTGCATTGACGTCAGCTCCACGGGCTAGCAGCATCGTCACCGTCGGTGACCTACCCTTGTAAGTCGCCCACATGAGCGCTGTCCACCCTCCCTAAAAATAGAATATTTCTTGGTGTGTATTTCCGATGTACCCATGTGATTTCCGACTGCTTGGTAAATACTACTTTCTTGAATTGAAAAGGCAAACGCAGGAAATAAGACATTCTTCAAGATTAAAGGACAGAGTGAATTAAAGAGTAGCCTACCATGTCTCTGTGCTCCAAATCGGCTCCATGCTCGAGTAACTCAAGGCAGACATCGGTGTGACCCTCCTTAGCGGCGCAAAGCAACGCCGTCCAATTATCCTGAAAATCAATTTCGTTGTACAATGGGTAGTCAGACAGCCTTCAGACCAGATCCAACATGATACTGACCCCA
This sequence comes from Augochlora pura, assembly GCF_028453695.1. NCBI lineage: Eukaryota > Metazoa > Arthropoda > Insecta > Hymenoptera > Halictidae > Augochlora > Augochlora pura. The sequence continues at coordinate 21,749,047 of NC_135775.1, read as the reverse complement.
TCTTCGGCGTTAACATCTGCACCATGATTGACGAGTTCCCGCACAAAGTGTATCTTCCCCTTACTCGCTGCAAGGATGAGAGCTGTGCTGCCATTCTGTTGAAAAAAACCACGATTGAGGTCAATTGACAATTTTTTATAGCTTAAATAATAATTTTAAAAAATCTGATTTGGTGTCACGATGAACTTTCTAACAACAACTTTGGTACCTCATCTCGATCGTCGACCTGCACCCGTTTGTTCTCGAGGAAGTTCTGTAGTCCCGCGAGATTATCATCCGTGATATAGCTGGCGAGAGATCGGTAACAGAGCGATACCATCGAGTCAGTCCGGTGCAAGGTCTGTGAAAAAAAGAAGATAGACAGTCAAACTCGTCGAACATGGATCTCGCACTGTGAATCGGGATCCTATCCGATCAAAAAAACTGCGAAAGCAAATTAATCGCCGAGCTGGTAGATGCGTAGCTTGCGGAAACCAGGAGGCTCGGCTGTCCGTGGCATTATCTTTAAGCATAGTTTGCGAGCGCGCGATAAGAATATCCTTTCGTTCTAAATCCAAGACGAGTAATTTTCTCTGGGAATTGCTTGCCGACTGGAAACGGTTTCGAATAACTAATTAACAAACCCGGTCGTTCGGAGTTCTTCTGGCTCTCAATTGGAACTCGAACGGTGAAGGGACACAATTGAAAGCGAGTTTCAATTCCCATCTAATAATGGGAACAATAACGTTGAATTGCAATTTATTAAGAACGGAGAGAACAGTTTTATTTGAAAGGTTGTGGCAAATTGCTTCTCAACCCCGTCTGACATTTTAATCTACGGGGTGTTCTGCAACTTGCAATCCAGCCATATTGCAGATGCTTGTGCAAAAAAATTAGATATAATCAGAAGAACGAATTTTTGCGAGAGGTCTTTGAAGATTTTCTAAGTGCACGTGCCTTCAATCAACAGGTGTGCGTATGTTTAACATTCAAGCGGAATTTCGACCACAACGGAAGATTTCTTAATTAGATATTTTTTATTGGTTTCCTAGTAAAATATCGTTGTTCTTGGCTCGAGTTGCAGATTTTGGGACATTCTGTACATAAAAGGGATTCTCGTAATTGTCCACTGAACGTTTTAATCTCCGCATTGCCTCTGTAAATATAGCCAACTCCGTGCCGGGAAGGACGTCCAGATTTAATGGAGTAGAATAGAATGTAGGGCGACGATAAGGTACTAATCAGAGTCGAGGAAGCGTTGAATGAAAGGTAGACGTCGACTGTAGGGTATCGAAGTACACCACCGACGCAGCTTGGACAGTTCTGTACCGTCGAACCTTTAACATTCACGTCACGAAACTTCGATCGTTTCGCGAACAGCTTTCCGCATAAATTGAAACTGTGATATTTGTACTCGTAAATGTTGTACGAGAAGAATAATAAATCCGAGCAACTCGAACAGCACGAGAGCGAATGGTGGCGAAACTTGCGCATAACGCCACCATAATTTGCACCTTATGGCACTTAAACGCGGATCGCTTTCCACGTAACGATAATGTCAATGGTGAAGAAAATGCAGAAATGCAGAAATTGTTTAACGTTGCTGAACACGAAGCTTCTGCTCTTTAGCGACACGACAATCCAATCGCAAACAGTTGTTAATCATTTCATTAGTGCATCGCAAAAGTGCATTCATTTCCTGCTACCGGCGCAACTTTTCCAACTTGATAACTCCGTTCCCAGTTTCCTGCATTCCCATTCAACGGGATGCAACATTTCCAGTTCACACCACGATTCAGTCCGTGAAAAGTAAGCCATCAAAAGTCGACGTATAAAATCGATGTCGCTTTCATGCATAAGCAAGATATGTTATTCACGAGGCACTCGCATACCCGGTATCAGAATTAGGCGAACCGTTTCTACTTACTGTCCAAGGAGAAATGACCAAGACGTACGTCTTGCTCCATGAATATTTAAAGACGTCTGGTAAAGATGCGTTACCGAACACGAAGACGCGCGGAACATTACATGCGGTCTACAACAGACTCCGATCAGCTTGTGCGGAGCATGTTATAGTCGTCTCGATAGCGACGTTGACTCTTGGCTATCAAACGCGGATTGGTGGGCTCCGGTGTCAATGGAGCCACGCGAAATCGGCAGTCTAGCCTTTAAATCACATTTCCGACAAATTCTCAGACTGTTGGCGTTCGTTATCGCGATATCATCGTCGGACAATCAAACGATAGGATTTCTGTCTCTATCGCTCACGATAGAATTTCTGCTTCTCGCAGCCTAAAGCCTGCTTACGTCCGCAATATAGCCTTAATCCTGCGACAAGCAGATTAACGATAATGAAATGTTTAAGCTGCTCAAAGTAAAATTAACTTTCGAAAATAATTTTTAGAATCGTCATCGTTCATTTTTAACGTCAGGCTTATCTATCCAGGAGTTTATCGCGAGTATTTTCAGGATCAATGCGATAATCTGTGAATAATCGTTTTATGGCAGCGACTAGCTTCAGTTTTATCCGCAGCGAGCACGTGCGTGCTGACTTACGAAAAAACAAGACAAATTATCGATTTTAAAATGTAACGTTATTTGATTAACACTTCCTGCAAATTTAGAAAACAATTTTGAATTTGATTAAGTTATTTTGGCAACGCAGGAAGTATTGGATCTCTTAGAATTCTCCTATCCTTTCAATCTTTGAATACTTTGGTTTTCGACTGAAGCAAATTGCTTCCTGTGAGAGGATGCTAAAGGAAAATCGCGTCACTCGGTTCACGGTGAATAGATCGGAAAGGATTGAATCAATAGAGATCTCACGATCGAACAAAGTAGTTGATCATTGAAAGCCACGTCCGAATCACTATGCCGATGATTAATGATTATTGTCCGTGACATTGTGCCCACGATTCGCGGAACGCGACTGCTGTATAAATTAAATGACTCCGTGGCACGGTCACTGCAAGGATTTACTAGTGTTTACTCATTAATCTCAGCTCATCTGCAATGAAACCGCTGTCATAGATTTTTGTGTAAATAGTTTGCGCTATGTCTGATTTAGTTGACAACGACCGCCGGCCAAAAATGTGTTCATAAAATCCTTCGAGGTTCGACTTCACGCGCGAATTGATCAGAAATATCTTTATTGAACTTGCGATAACGTCGATCACGATAATGCTTACAGTCTAGCATTAGTCATCGACAGAAAACTGTGCGGTTTGCGACCGTCATGTTTCCGCGACTGTGAGCCCAAGTATGGGAATGGACGTACGCTGGTTGCAAGCTAATGACAAATTAAATATTTTGCATTTTTATATGGGTCATACTTGACTTAGATTGATCCCCTTGTAAGACTTTCTGATTTATAATTCGAATGTATAAAAAAAACACCCTAATTAGAGAAGTTGTCCGGCATACCGTCACTTTTATTTTACGATAATTAAAATAATGACACATAGAATTATAAAGAACAAGATTTATATATAATATTTGATATTGTATTAAAAGAATACAATAATATGGTAAAGAGATCGAATTTTAAATAGTTAGTTCACGTTTTATTAATATTTTTAGCGAATACGTTTGAAAACACCTTTTAGAAGTTTTCGTTCACCCGGTCGAAAGACAATATTTAAAAGAGCGATTTATGATTTATTCTATCTTTAACCACTGATAAAACTGATTTCGTAAAAATAAACATGCGCGAAAAATCGATAAAAATGGCGTTAATCCCTTTAAAAGCAAAGGCATTCAAAAATCGTGGCGAAATCTTCACAAAACTTTGTTTGTTACCTTCAAAAGCATCACGACTTTTCTGCAAAAAAACAATGGTATTAAATCAAAAAGATTATTCGTTTACGTAAGTACGTATCAAAATCTCATATCAAAATCAAACGAGTAAAGAAAAGCTCAGTGATTAATAACACGGCGTTTCTATTCCATCGATTCTCGAAAAATAAGCACTCCAAATGCAAAATTCTAAGCGCAAGGATCAATAAACCGTAAACGTCTAACGCATTCACAGCGATCCTCGAACCGAACAATTCGCATAAACTTTTACGAGCACGATAAACACGCGTATCTGCAAAATCACCGACGGCAAATCCCAAATCGGCATAAACGCCAGCACTCCGGATTAGCGACACAGCGTCCATAAATGGGCTCACCGATCCATCATCGATCCTCCACTCGGCGATAACACGACGATGTTAAGAAATCGTTAGAAAACACATCGAAATAAACAAACTCGTCAACAAACTCAACAACAACAATCAACAATAGTATGAACCAGCCGTTAATGAGAAGCCAGTTCTGGTCGACATCCACGCGGCGACTAACCGTCTGCGAGTGTCTGCGAATGCCGAAGTTGAACTTGCGCCCGGACTCGCCATCAGCCTGTGCGGTGAACGTAATCGTAGGCACGTGGAAATAGGGGAAAACGTGGTGGTGATGATGATGATGATGATGATGCTGGTGGGACTCTGGATCGTCTTGTTCCTGCCAAGTGGTGGCCGGCTGGTGCTCCGGTATATGAAGCCGCAGGAACGGCAGTTTTAACCTGAGTCCGCTTCTACCAGAAGCCTCGGATGTTGCTGGTACTGGCAGCGAACCATTGTCCTCGGCGCTTGGTAGCAAACAGTTCGGGATACCTGGAAAGGCGCCTACCAAGCTGGGAACGAGGCTCGAGCAGATCGCAGCACTTGCTATGCTCGATCGCCTAATCGGGTTCACGCTGGTTCCAGATAAAGCATCCGCGTGGGTGGGAGTCTTCGGTGAATCCTGATCGTACCCCACCATCGGCATTGTCAGTCTTCTTTTCGACGGTGCCTGGGCACCTGCAGTCGTTTCGGTTTCGTCTTTTTGGTTCTGAGTCTTTGTTGTTGCGGAATTCTTTGTAGCAGAATCGTTCGTTGCAGAATTGTTTGCAGCAGTTTCCGCTTTAAGCCACCTTCTGAGCAGCAAGGGGCTAACTCGAATCGTTGTGCTGTCTTTTTTGGACCCAACCATCGGCATGGTTAATCTCCTTTTCAGTAGATTAGCTTCTTCCGTGTCTTCATTTTTTGGTGATGGGTTGGCTGCAGCTTCAGCCTTTTTCAGGCTTCTTCTAATCCACAGGGGGCTAGGTTCGACAGTTGCACTGTGCTTGCCGAAACTTATTGCTGGCAACGTCAATCTCCTTTTCAGATACACTTCGTCCACCTCTTCCGGGTCTTGGATTTTCAAAGAAGAGTTATCTAGACTGGACCTGGCTGCTGCTTCAGCTTTGAGACACCTTCTGATCAATAAAGGACTGGCTTGGATGGATGGACTCTTCTGGGAGGCTAACAAGATCGATTTTTCCAAGGCGCTGATCACTGCAGGGCTGGACACCTGACCTGAGGAAGCTGACGGTGTGTAAGCTCTTTTCTCAACTTCGTTTATGTTTGTCAAAATGTAAGGGACATTTTTAGGGCTCCCTTCGCTGCTGGCTACTAATTCTTCTGGTAATCCTGGAGGCTTCGATTTGAAGGACATTGCCGAAGAGACGCTTCCCTGTGATTCCCTTCGTTCCAATAGACTACAAGATTTTTGCTGATGGTCTACCGAAACTCTTCTGAGAGGAGCTTCGGGGCTGATTGGGTAGTCGAACGATCTCGAGGATTCCGAAGACTTGTCTTTGAAGGATCTAGCTGAAGAATTGCTTCGTTGAGATTCTCTTCGTTTTATAGGAGACCAGGGTTTCGATTTTATTTGATCTTCGAACGAAACGCTTCTAGCAACTCCAGCCAAGGGTCCGGGCGATCTTGGAGAGTCCGAGGATTTAAAGGATCTAGTGGAAGCAACGCTTTTTTGAGAGCCTCTCCTCTCCGTCCGATTCCAGGATCTCAGCCGATCACTTAGAGACACCTCTTCAGTGCTATCTTGAGCTTCCAACGAAGAGTATCCAGCTTCAGGAACGCGTTTCTCCATTGTACTAGAGGATTCCAAGCTCGGGTGATCTTTTAATGGACTATATCTACCATCGCCACTGCCAACCACTTGTTCAAACATTCTCGACCCTGGAGACTCCTGTTCCCAAGGACTCTGCGATACTTTCTGCTCCCTCGTCTCGGTCCGGAACGTTTCTTTCGCCTCGCCCTTGATTGGAACTTCGCCAACATCATCTCCAGCTACCTGTTCAGACCCTGACAATGGCTCCGCTTTGACAGAAGTCTGCCTCTTCCTCGATTCATTCGCGTCGATCAGGCTCGATCCAGGTGCCTCGCTGAACTCAGAGATCTGCTCCTGATCTCTGAGCATAATTGCGGTACAGTCGGGGAGCCTGGCAGAATGATGCGGGACCGAGCTTGGTCCGCGAATAAGACTCTTTTGCGAATCAACATTTTGGTACAAGGTTGCGGCGACCGTGGATTTCCCCGAGGAAGAAAGATCGACCGCGTGGAACCCGGCCAAATTCCGGTTCAAGATCGTCATCGACGCTGCAGAGTCCCCGATTCCAGCATCCGAGACTCGATCAGTCGTCGAGCCTTTGGCAGCTAAAGGTTCACTCTGTTTCTCTTGGCAACTCGGTGTCTCGAGTTTCTTTGGCTCATTTGCATCTGCAAGCTCCGTAATATCCTTGTCTCCTGGGTCCTCGAAACTTCTAGACTCTGCAGATTCTTCAGTCCTTGATCTACCGTCAGATTTATCATCTTGGTCTCCGAGTACCGTCTCAATTTCGAAAATCTGCGGAGGATCGATCCGCGCATGGTCTCCGATCGATTGAACTGCATCAGGATGATCGCGACTCGTAGGATCAACAATTAGAGACGTTCCAGGCTCAGCTTCGATCTTGATCGACACCCTCCTGCCCGTCGATGCTTCAACCGACTCTTCAGCTGGTTGTTTCTTCTTGCTCTCTTCGTCTTCTTCCTCCTCTTCAATGCTGATTCGGAAATGATGCGTCGTGATCTTGATCCGATCGTCTTTAGCCTTCCGCATCGCATTCTTTCTTCGGTCAGATTGCGACCGTGATCCAGAATGATCGTCAATAGCCGCGATCGAGTATGGTGGGAACCTTCGTTACTCGATGATCCAACATGTCGATGGGACACAGTGACGCAATGGTCGAACACTGTTTCTTCGTTCTCGTTCTTCTTCCGACGGAAAAATCGTGGCTCCTAGCTTTGTAAAATCCAGCTTCCTCTTCCGGAAAAAGTGTGTGCAGTTGGAGAGCGAACATCGATATTACAACTGTTGTCTCTTTGCTGCTGTACGTTTTAAGACGAATTGAATTGTTGTCGTGAGTGGGTGTGGTACATTGGTTCCTACTGTTGGCACCATTTGTCACTGAAATGTTTCATTAAGATTTACGACATTATTTGAGATACCGATGACACTGTTTACCGGATCTTCGATGTAACCACTTCCTTCGCTACGAAGACAAGAAATCTTATCCGAGACAATAATTTTTCTATCGGTTGTTAGTCAATCCTGATTCAATATAGTTTAAACTATACTCTGTCATCCTTCGTTATTAAGTCTTATCTAGAAATTTTGCTACCTTTCAGGACATTTTAAAATATTTGGAACATCACATACCTTTCTCTATACTATTCTGAATGATCAGAAATGTTAGTTGAGACAAATTAACCAAAGAGGACAATACAGTCGGAAGCATGCAGGTAAAAGATCTTTTGGAACTTCTTGCTTTATGAAACAACAATCAACGATTGTACGCTCGACGTAAAAATCGTTCTCAGGTGCATCTGAAACATCGCTGCCACTTCGGTCAAAGCCGAAATCCATGCAAGATAAAATTCTCGCCTGTTGTCCAAACAATGCTAAACGAACCCACAAAGTTTCAATTGAATATCTTCGTTGACCTATTTATAAATATTGTGAAAATAATCTTGTCCTAAATATTGAGAGAATAATCTCGTATCTACGATTGTAGGAAGCCATTCAAAATTTGACGACGTTCCGCAATCATTGTACACATTATCACGCGACGATTGGACTATTTGAAGTTCGAGATTGTATACCGGATCCTAAACGAATCCGCGATCTACAGATCAATACCGTGAAAAAGACGGACCCTCGACAAAGTGGTGAGCCTGAGCATTTTCTCCAGGTTTCGTCCGGTCATCGATCCAAATTTCCTTTCTTCCGGTTCGCGGTGGTCCTCTCTCAGCAGATCCAGCAACGTACTGGATCGTGGATCGCAGCCGCGAGATCGATGAGACGCGTGCGAGACCGCGCGAGAAACATTGTCTAGCGACTCGCTCGTGTCACGCTTATATATCCCGTGTTGGGATCTCCAAACTGGCGCGCTGAGTTGCACAGGATCTCGCTGATAAGATCGCGAGCGGCGCGCGCGTGGATCGTAGATCGAACGATCCAAGGAACGCGGGGACGATCTATGACACTCCGCGCCGAGGAACCGACCCAGACGGAGAAGTTAAATATTTGTTCCGGCAGCGGTGCGATTTCGACAAAAACAATTAAAGGAATGAGGTCACAAGAAGGTGACGAAGTCGGGTACGCAGCTTCCGCATACCTAACAAGATCCACGGAACCATAATTGCGTGAAAAATATGAATAGACTTGACAAATCGTGAATTGAGAATTTTTCTACAGTCGTTTCAAGATCGTCTCTGTGATTTTTTTGTGGAAGAAGTAGACGAGATTTTTAAGCGCGACCATTTGCAGTTTGTTTATTAAAGACAAGTTGCGATGTAGCATTTTTCATTCAGAAATTTTGGAAAATAGTAGGGATCGACAGCGATAAAGCCGTCTGTGATTTTTCGACAATCAGAATTAGAAAAATTTTATTTTCAGTAGCAAATAACAAATTACAAATGCGATTAGTATTGTATATATTATCTCTTGCTTGCGAATGAAATGTTACTTTTTGTGCTATACAGAAACTGTTGGAGCCGCGACGACGAACCATAAATTCGCACCTAATTCAGTTCGCGCGTTTACGTTCGCCGATAAGTGCAGCTCAAACTGGTATATACGGAGCCCGCGAAATCGGTCCCGATAAAAATTAGCTGAAAGGATGCGTAGTACGCGGCGGCTATCTAAAAAGCGACGCTCCGGTTAGAAAAATATTTTCTCAGCGAGCGCGGTTCTAAACGCGTGTGTCGTCCTTGCGCTGGTCGCGGCACTTGGGCCAATTAAGTTTCTCCGCTCGCTAATCAATTGTGTGCGAGTGTCATCGTTTACCGACGCCCATAAAAAGGAACAACTGCGCGTAGGAAAACAGGCGGCTGCAATTGCGACTGCCTCTTCCTTATGCTCGCGGTCCATTCGGAGCTTGTGGGCACTCAAATAGAAATAGTTCATTTACAATGAGATCTTTATTAAGAAAGCTGCTACGTTTGTTGCGACATAAACAACAATTTCTTTGAAACGTTAACACGTCGACTGCCAAGTCTATTTTGGAGAAATCTGTCGTAGACGACGAAATTTTAAAAACTAAACAAATCAATAGTAATAAGTAAAAAGTAATAAATAAATCCTTTTTATGACGCCTTTTTGTTAGTAATGAACGTTTAACACACGTGTCGACAGACTATGAGATGTGTCAAGGTTGGCAAGTAGACGTGTTAAAAGTTAACTTATTTTTCCTGCAATAAATCGCGCATAACGGCGCGATTACTCATATTAAAGCTAAATTTAAAATTGTAGAAACGATTTAACAAATTCCTTAGCACACACGCAATTTAAATAACGAGATGTCGAAATAAATTCACTCTTGTAACTCGTATAAAGAAGCACGTGGCAGAGACATCTTTAGCGCTCGGCCGGTCTAATGTTAATAACAGAATTCCAGCGAGATGGAACGATGCAAGACAGTTGCGAGAGGCAACCGGTATGACCCACGCGAGCGCATAAATATTCTCGACGCCGAGGTATGTTTTCAGTCACAGGAAATCACCGAGAGCAACACGTAAAAGTGAACGTCAACGTCGAGCTTCGAAGGCGTCCCGACTTAATCACCGAGGCTTCCGAAACTTCCGCGCGGCTGATTTAATTAGAGCGCCGCCTCTTTACAAGCTTTCAGCCTTGTAAACTTATCTTGTAATTAGCAGCGCTAAATCCGTCATCGAGTGGCCGGACAGCCGTGGTAATCGAGCGTAATCCGCGCAACAAATGTCCCGACGACACTGATGCCGACGTCGTTTGTCTTTCGTAGCACGTCGAAAAATCTTGGCACATTCTACCTGAACGACAGAACTGCTCATTCAGTTCTGGTCCACCTGTGGTGGACGTTTATGGCTGCGACAGAAACGATACGCGGCGAACCAACCCGGCAATTTGCTACAACCGCGGTCATAATTAAGCGATCGCTCAATCACGAGACAAAAAGTCTCTTTGGTGTTCGAGGTGTTGTAATTTTGCTATAAGAATTGGTACAGAGATCTAATTGAGCTTGTTCTAAAGGGCAAAACTTTTACTTTCTAGGCTCGTTTGAAAGAGCGAGTCCTCTGCTATCCTTTTTCCCAAGTTATTCTTTTCCGAGGTCACCGTATCTCTTAGAATTTATTTTTCTCACGAACGCTGTATATTGGAACAGTTCACGGCCGACGGGATTTTCAATGTACGTTTATCGAGTACCTGTTTGCTTCTGCTCCAAAATGACTGTATCGCCTGCTGACACGAGGAAAACGATCCATAACTGCGCCCAAATCCCTGTGGGATCAACGACGACGAGGAAGCGGAGCTTCCCTGATCAGAAGACCGTAAGCTACTCCTCTCATTCATGTATTCCATGGAAACCAGGTCGATATCAGGACACACTCTCATATTCCAGCAGTATCAGTTGGCACTAGGTTTGGCAAGAACGTTTCGTTAAAGCACCGACCCATTTTCGTTTCCTTTTGTCTCTCGGCTAATAAGACCGACCAAGGTCGCGCGCGTAATCCTTGCGACGCTGTACAGGATGTCCTCGGATTTTTCGATTTTTCCCCGTGAACGGTGCCAGAAGGCACGAATAAAAGTAAGAGATCGTATCTAACGCAAGCTATCGATTGCTCTTCGACATTTTTACTTTACTATGGTCCATGTACTATTGTCGCAATATTGATTAAGTGAAATACCAAACAGTCAAGATGGTGGAAAGACTTACGTCCTCCTTAATTTATTGAAATTATTAATGGAAGCAATACTTGTGTAAAAATTAATTTTTCCGGTAATAAAATTATGTTATTCTTTAACCCCTTAGCTTACAATGACGTATGAGAGACGTGATAGTTTTTCGGGGCCAAACATAAACAAAACGTCTCAAAGACGTGGTAAGTCTACCGGACCAAACATAAACAAGACTTTGGGCCCGCACAGTTGGAAATCAAATCGTAAGGCAAGGGGTTAAAAAGGCAGCTTTCCAAATATTTAGGCATGTCGCGAGCGTGGAATTTTAACATTGTCAATACTGAAGTCGTCAAGTAATAAATGTTTGTCTCGACATTGTACAAAAAGATATTGAGTGACGACGAAATAATAGGATATTTTACGGTCGCTCATAAAGAGTGAAACGTGTCGGAGATACGTTAATACAGCACCGAACAGGTTTTTCGTTCAAGGACGAGAAGAAATTGGCAGCGTTTACCATAGCTCCATTTCTAGTTCTTATGAATATTCCACGGCGGGGTTCTTGCTGCTTCCCTCTCGTCCCAGCGAATGCATTGCGAATTCAAGGTACTAATATTTGCCAAGCAAACTTTTTCCTTTGTAGCTGCTAAACGCTGCTTTGCGCTGACCTCAATTAGTTAACACACATTGCGTGAAACGATTAGAAAAACACCGGCAATTAGCTCGTGTCTTGTGTACCGAAAGGAAAATCCAGTCACCTTTTTTTTTTGCAAGCTTTCGATTGTAACCATTTTTACTAAAATATAAACAAGATCATATCCTCTTACTTTTACTCCCAGAAATTAGTAACAATGTTTCGTGTAATCATTTTGGACACCCTGTACATGTCTTGCAACCGGTGGCATAATTCGAATTACTTCGAGTTATTAAAGTATTGTAAACGATTGTGCTAGTGCAAGATCTTCAAAGTGTTTAAATAAATTCCAAAGTTTTCTTCCTTGTTTGAAGAAGTAATTTTTCTAAAGCAGCAAAACGTTTGCTGTATAACAAGCATAATTACTAGACCGTAGATTTTCACGCAGCAAAAACTCCAATTACGATAAGATAACAAACCAGAAACTCGTTTCTTTAATAAATTCAATTTAGGTTGAAAATAACATAATAATATTTTTCATGTTTTCTTATTTTTCTCGTAACAGTGCATAAAATCGGCAATCTAGTGATCACGTTTAGAAGTAGAATAGGTGAACGATGATCAGACACGCCTCCAACGACAGCACTCTGATCAATCGACCGTTGAAATGAATTATTCGCAGAGCGACGCGAGCTGCGAAAAATGATGAATACAATATCAAATCGTGTTTCCACGTAGATCCCGTTTCGAAATCGCCACCGGTTGCAACAAATTCTGCGTGCCGTGAAAACGGCTGCTCGCTTTCGTTTCGTGTAATCGATTCTGAGAGACCTTCGAGCACGCATCTCGGGAATGAAATGTTCTTTCCGTTCGTTGTTTCGGTTCCAAGCTGTACAACCAGTCCGCTAACGATAAGCAGATCCCGATTAACGAAGACCGAGCGCACAGAGGCGAGAAACATGTTTCTAATTTCGCGCCGATGTGTCTCCGTACGATCTAAACAGCCTCGTGACTCGAGGCTTCTCCGGTCTCTTGGCATCCGGGTTACAATGCACCGTGCTCCTTTAAACACATATTTGCAAAACGTTTCGCACGTGTCGCGGTTTACACAACATCCGTGATTTATTGCTCTTTACGCGCCAATGCTTCACTGTTTGCCTCGTACGGTTGTCTCTCGTTGCCAGAGCGCGCACGGTCGTTCTAATCGCGAATGAATCGCCTACGGGGGGCCACCAACGATGCCGCGAACACGGAATCAACGAGATCGAACAGATTCGTCGTGTATGCTAAGTTGCGGCAGAGAGTACTCAGGCTTTAATGCTCTCGAGGATCAGAGATTCTTGGAAACATTTTTGCAGACTACGGAAATGACAATTTAAGCAACGCTTGTGTTGTTTATCGAATTGGAGGAACGATTGTATCATTTACTAAATTAAAAAGAAAGAGGAATGTTTGTTGTCTGGAAACGAAAGTTGAAAGATTGATGCAATGGAATGTAGATAGTGGAATTATTTTGTTGACTTTCAAAGCAATAAAGTTTCACTGAAGACCATTTTATATTCGATATGAACAAAACTTGATACGTGTAAAGCCTTATGAAATTATTAAATCCTCGAAGTAAATTTTCCGAGTCGTAATTGTAAACTGTAAAACTCGTTTGCAACAAAACTATATGCCCTAACACACAGGTCACACTATTTGCAGAAAATAATTGAAAGCAGAATTGAAAATCGATGGTCACTGTTCGCTGTGATAGCTTAATCAATTCTTGCAGCATTCGAGAATGTCACTAGATCCAAGCGTTACACAGCTTTGTTGAAATTAGTTCAACTTCCAGTAGCACAAACAATAAACTGTCTCGTGTTTACACGACCAAACGATCCGGCGTTACATTCTTCACGGTACACGCGCGAAGACTGCGGCTTATCAGCGAAGATTCGGGTGTATCGGTGAACGAAATAAAAACAAACCGGCGCGATAAACTGTCTTTTCCACGTTTATCTAAGTTACACCGATCCAAGCCAGTCGATCTTATCGATGGAACGTCGCAGGAAGCACAACGAAAACAAATCGTGACAATTTTCTTATTATCCTATTAGCCTTAAATTGTCACGGTCACCCAATGGTACGTTTTTTTATCGAACCGGTGTCACCCATATAATTTCTCGTATTTACAATTTTTTTACAGATGGAAGAACGCTCGTCATTTTTTTCTTTTCGTTAAAAAACGTGCTTAGCGAAGACTATTATTGGAATTCGTAATTAAATTCGTAATTAACAGTTTCGAATCATTCAAAACGAAAAGAGCAGATTTTACAAGCGATGCGAGATGCATTTTGCAGCGACGATGTTTCGAATAGAATTTCATATTCGATGTTTTCGCGTGACTTAGTTATCGGAGATGAAATGAATTTCACCGGAGTGTTGCTAGACGAAAATGAAATTTACTGTTGCTTCGTGTGTAGTGATTCAATAATTGCAGACCGGGTAGATTGGATTTCCCGTAAAAAATGCACGGTCTAATAATAAACGTCCATGAACGAAGTGCATTTCCCTCGGCGTCACAGTTTATTATCAAAGGAAAGCGTTCGGGGAAGCAAACAGACGAAATAAAGTAGAAGATACACGAAGGGGAGAGAGTTCACGCAGATCCCCCGGCTCGTAGATCGTTTTGCGACTGACTCGGGATCATTGATACTAATTACAACTTGGGATCTCGCGACATCGCAGGATACGAAGGTATTTCGGTGCATCATTACTCGACCAAATAGAAATGGAAATTGGAAGAAAAGAAAAGAACGAGAATGGATAAATGTCAGAGAGAAAATAAAAAGAATGTACAATATTTTTATAGAAATTTAAATAGATTGTTCGTAGCGTAATCGATTTTTAATCAGAATTTAAATTTCAATAGATTCGTAGTAAAAATTTAAATTTAATGAACAATTAACGATTCATGGACAAAATAAAACGATTCGTCGAAGACCGTGTATTTAAACTGAATCGTTTAAAACTGGCCTCTAATTATCGCGATAAGATCCGGATAGCGAAAACTATGACAAAACACAGTGAAACAGAAACAATTTATCCTAAGAGCGTGCTATTAATCACCATTGTTTATCACTGTTGCGTAATCCAGGAACAGTATCGTTTCCTTTCGCCGACCGAAACGTTTTCTAAAAAAAAACGTTAACGTATTTCTCTTGCAATATCGTTTGTTAAAACGATTTTTATACGAAAGAAAAAATACGAACGGAACATTTCCCCTCGAGCACAGATTACACGAATCGAAACAACGAGCGTAATCTGATAAGTCTTTTATCAGACACAGCGGATTTCGTCGCTCCGGGCGGTGCGTGATCATCGTTATAGTTCGTTTTGGTGGGGAACGAGCGATCTGAGGTTCACCGATGACCATAAAACGATGGTATTGATCGTAAACATTGAAGCTTTTGCAGAATTCGCGAAAATGAATGCGCTGCGGTAAAATGGTTTTGTTAAAAAAAAGATCATGAATTCGACTTCTCGTTAACTAAAAATAGAGCTCACGATAAAACTTGATGCAATTTCCACGTTACGACAAAGACACTATCAATCCTGACGAAGAAACGACTCTTAAAAATTTTTTGCAATTTTAACAGCAGTATTATAAAATTCTTGAATATTTTTCGAAACCAGAACTTTGTTTTTAGAAATTTATTGAACGATTAAAAATCCATTCGAACCGATCAACGGTGTACCTCGAGATCTTCCCGTCCTCGTAAACGAAGACAACAGCGCCGAGAAAAGTGATGCACAATCGGGGATTTTTAACTCGATTATGGTAAGAAAATATCCGCGTACCTCGGCTTGAGACGTTCGTGACATGATATATGAGAGTGTGACACGGCTGATCACGATGCGAAACACATCATTCGTCGCGTTCGATCGGCAACTGGTTACCGAAGTAATTGGAAAAATCGGATCGTATCGTCGATCATCGCTTCGGTCGGATAATGGCGCGATAAGACAACGACGGTGTTGCGTGTAACGATACGGTATCGCGAAAGAATAGCGGCGGCCTCTAATCGTAATGATAAATCGTCGAGTGTCGCACGTAGCTCGATCAATACAATAGGTAACAAAACCGTTCGTTTCGTCCGTTCTATACCGATTTTACAATCGAGCCGCGCTAAACACTGCTATAGTTTCATTTCGCTATACTTTCGGAGGCAAGTAAACGTTCTGCTTACGTAGAAGAAATTACTCTCCGTGTAAGACCGATTACTCTGGCATCCAATAACGCTAACAATCTCCTAAAAGCATTTTTGGCATCGCGCTGCTATGCGATGATAGACCCTCTGCCATTAATGATTACTGTTCACGATTCACGTTCGGCATGATCATCGAACGATTACGCGAACGTTACGGTAGAATCCCAGAAATTCTTAGGTTCAACTTCCTCCAACTATTCTGATAACTTTAACGAACAAGTGACGAGAGATCTTTCTGTACTTAAAAAGTTCAAAATAATGTTGAACGATTCAATAAAACAGAAAATTATTTATCTCATTCTGGACTTTAATTTCTGGATGCATGAAATACTGTTTCAAAGAACCATTTGCAGTATATAATAGAAAAAGATTGGACCTCAGGTCGGCCCATCTGTAGAAAATTAGAAATAATGCACCAGGGTCCCCGGAAAGATAACAAATCGCACCCTCCGCACTCTATTTTCATCTGTCCGTTCTAAAACTAAGTCGAGCACGCGTCGAGGTGTTCCAGTACTTATCGAACGATCCCCGAAACACGGAATTGTGTTACGGGGTCAGGATTGTCTCGTGAAAATGGGAATTACATGGGCGAGATCCATGAGATCCTCGGGACGTGCGCGATGCCGGGCATCGCGATTCCCGTTGCTAGCGACGATCGACCGTGAATTCCTCTTTCTGGCACGGACGCTGATGCCTGCGAGAAGTGAACTTTACCTCCTGTGACGAGCGTTCTGGCACTGAGAAACAGATCTACGGGCTCCCCGAGCGAATGGAGACGGATAAATCAGCGTCGCACCCCGGTGTTAGCCGGTTAGGCGCGCGTTGGCACGCACCGTCGAAGGTAAACGAAAATAGTGCACGCTCGGCTGCATCAGAAACTGCACACGAATATGCCGGGGATAAGATCGACGCTGCATCGCGTGGATCTGGCCGCGATCTCTCGATCAGAAAACGTGTAACTCGAGGCGTCGCTATAAATCTACGACGCTTGGCCCGCGGATCCGCAGAAAACCGAGATCCCGTGCGATCTGGACGGCGACGTTCAGTCGAAATCGAAAGGCGCCCGCGGTCAAATTAAATACAAGATTTCAACGATTTCGTAAACGAAAGAGTTAATGAAAATATAATTTTGTACATAATAGAGTAACTATAAATATTTAAGTAGTCTAATTGAATATTTTTAATTATTTTAATAGATCATTTATAAATTAGTTATAATAACTATCGAGTTCCAATCGTCAAATATTAAGCGGATTACTTTATCGCCCGATTTTTCATCCGAATTTCGTCGTGTTCGCCTCTAAAAGTGGCAATTCGCGCGACATTAAAGCTTTAGCGGCAAGAAAGATGTTAAAAGTCTGATCGAGAAAATAAAGATAGTTTCCAGGATGCACAATCGGGAGAGTTCATCCGACTTTCGTGGCCACTAAAGTAGAAAGTGTAAGACCATGGGCAAAGCCAATCGATTCCCATTCAATAGGAAGTTTGTTAAATCGATAAAGCCAGTTGCCCGTAATAATTTCCCACATCAATGAAAGCTCAACCTTCTAGATATAAAGAACGCCAGCCTTGACTTCGAGATACGCTCCCTTTTAAACAATGGAACAGAGGCTACTCGTATTTTCGCGAAGCTAACGGAGACGGAAATCGAGCGAAATTATGTTTCCGCCTCAACAAGTTGCACGGCTTCTTAAAAGCTTTTTTTTCGCGCCGTATAAACGCGGCCGGTTCCACGGTCGGGTAATTAGCGTCCCCAGCTATTAATTGCTAGAACCACGAAGACACAAACGCCACGTCATCCTTCTCCCACATTTAGATTTAAGTGCGTCGCAGCGATACGTCACCCGTTACCACTTTTGGACCTCAGGTGACGCAATTGTACGTCACCGACCGTGTCCCGAAGTTTTGCTGCATCGTCTAAATTCCTTTTAACAAGATCGCCGCGTTCGCAGTAATTATCGGGATACCGATTATTTGCTATTTTTATGAATAATATGCGTATTCTCTTGCTATTTATACGCAACGAGGCTCTTCTGCTTTTTCATAACCAGGCAGATTATTCAATAAAAAAATATGTAAAATCTGCGCGAATCACGGTAAAACCAATGTCAATATAATTTTTTAACAATTATCGTTTTTACATTTCTAATTGTGAAAAGTATTATCGTTCACTGACATCTGTATTGTTTGCTGAACAAATTTACTGTTAAGATCATTTGATATTGAGTGAATTTATAGACACGCTTTTCTAACATTTTAGCTTAACATTTTAATAATATTAAAAATGTACGTTAATGAGATAAAAGACGTAGAAATGAAGGTATTGCAATTTTTGCGAGAGAATAGAAATGGTCGATTACTCAGCAGCTCCTGTTTGCAAATCGGCATTTCAATTCGTGAGAGAAGTCGCAACTTCCGGTGGCATATGAACGACCGATATACCGCAGTTTTCTAAAAAGGGACGACAAAGTTCCGGAATAACATTGTACGGCGGCGAGACCGTAAATCAGGGGCCAGATCAAAAGATCCGCTGATTCCGAAATTAATTATCCGGCGGAAATCGCGACGCGAAAAGGGAGGATGCAGGCGGTGTGGCCAAATGTATTTCTGGCGGCGTCGCCTGTCTGAAAAAAATGCCGGTGTGTCTCGTTTTGTCATGGTGAACACGGCTATTTCAGGAGTCTTAAATAATTATGATTCTCTTGTCACTATAGCCCATTTCCTTATTATTCTCGTAGATCACCGCCGACAAATGTATCAAACACAGCTCAGAAACTGCTGCACCGTTAAATTTGAAATGTTACGCGGTTATTCTACATTGAACTATCTGCACTGTGACAGGCCATTTGTTCAAACATGCGTCTCAGTTTTTCTCTAAACGAATTTATCAATTTTATAGTAAAACACGATATTCAAAAAGTGGTCTCAGAAAATGGCTGCCGTGTGATCAGATGTACGCTGATTTACATAAAAAAAATGTCATTCTACTGCTGAATGTGCTATTATTTATGAGAATTAAATTATTTATTCATATATCCGTCGTGCTTCGTATGAAAAAAATAGTTATGCGACGGCTTAATTCAAGATTAACGAAGACAAAAGGGAAAGCAACAAAATGGCCACTAAATCTCTGAAATGCCATGATCTATTACAATTTTCTATTTTCGTACACTATAGCACCGACTGTAGTCATACTTATACTTAATCAAAATGGTTTTAAAGACATCGTTTTTAAAACAATCCTAATGCTTAACAACTAAATATTCTTACGTTTCTAAAAAATCTCGAATAACTAAGTTTTAACTTTCAGGTTCTAGAAATTTGTGTATCACGTTGCAGCATAAACGAAACTGTGTCAGAAAGTTTCACAGAAAAAGACTCCGCAGTTCTACGGTGAAAAGAACCTCGTAGTTGTGATACCGTTCCGGCATTGTTCTAGATAAGTGATCGTAGGATAGTAGCATAAACGCGAGCGGCAAAGCCGCCCGAACGATCTCGTTACCTCGTGAAGTCGTTGCTCCAGGTGTCCTTTCAGTAAGGTGAACTGAATCCTCCGGTACTCGCCCTGCTTCGACACCCTCTTCGAGGACTCGTCGGACGATCCGCTCTTCGATTTCAGATGCGACATGATCGCCGAGTTTATTCGTCACGAAACAGAACGAGACGGCTGCGACGACTCGATCGAGATTCCTCGATGACGGTGACAACACTCAGACAATTCGGATGGCTTCGCGGCTCGCATAATCGCGCGAAACTGATAGCCGAGATAAAGAAGCTTCACCTATTGTTGCGGCGAGCACGTCGATCGAAAATCCTTCAGGTACGAACGGCACAGGCACACGCGTTCACAAAATAATTATTAAGACGAATAACCGTCGGAACTTCTTCGTTCCCATTCGCAGTCCGTGGATCGACACGTGACCCGTCCCCGATCGTACACAGTTCTCGATCAATTGGGATTAATTGATTATTCGTCTCGCGAAAAGACGATCGGGCTTTGCGACACACGAGTTTACTATTTTGGCGCTCGCGCACAATTAATTGTGTAATCGACAAGTTCGTCGTAATTGCGCGACACTGTAAAGATTGATTGCGTTCGGAATTGGGCAAAATTTTATTCGGATGTCGTATAAGAGATAAAGACTAGCGAATGAAATTTTATTCGTCAACGTCGAATAAATATTCAATCGAATATAACTTTATCTCAATACAAAATCCTGAATAAGATTTTGTTCAAACAAGAATTTAATACTACGGGAATCGATGGAGAAAATAATCGATAAAATAGATAAAACAATGATAAATATTCTATAGTAATGATTTCGTTAAGTCACTGTGATATTTTGGTTCAAGTTGCTTGTTCGGTTATATTATCGTGATCTTTTTGATATTTTCATACAACTATATCTGTATAGAACTATAAAAATTGGTAAAGTAAGAAACAAATCCCCAGATACAGAAATCAACGGCACGTAACCTAACGCTAAAATACGATTACGTAAACGGCAATAAAATAAATCCTACGATAAAAATTGAAGGATACTGAAATCATTGCTCTGCGGAAGAAAATATCAACGAGCATTAACAATCTACTTTTATTACGTAAATTTTGGTCTCGTTCTTGTAACGAAATGACTGTGGAGAATCTCGTGTAGTTGTTCCCTGTAGTCAGCAGAATTTCCCAAGCGGGCAACAATTAGGTCAAAAAGCCGGTCCGCGTGAAGCACATAATTGTCTCGTTATCTAACCAAGACCAATTAGGCTAGTGAGATTTACCTGTATCTTACCAACACAATTTCGCGATAAAAATCGACAAGATTCGTGTCTCTCCATTTTCTTGCCTCTCTTTTTTTTCCGAATCGTTTCAGAAACTCGCCGGGATTACGACATCGCGGTGAACTCAATGATTCGTATGAAATCAATCGGCTTGGTTAGATGATCGAGAACGCAACCGCCTGAACTTTCACTAGGATATTCGTTACCGTCCCGGAGAAAGGAAGTGCAAACGACGGGATATGAAATTTTCGTCGATAATCGACCCGCCGCTATCAGCCGACGCTGCAATTATCGAGCGATTATGACACTCCTCGCTCGAGTGGCCGATAAAACAAGATAACGTTTAAACGTTAACATTCGAGCCCTCTGCCACGGCGACCTCACAACAACTTTAACATTTCAGCCGACTGCATCGGCGACCTTTCAACAATGTAAAGCTACCTAGATTGTAAATTTTTTAAATCTATAAATTTGAAGCGTCTGTAGGCGCTAATAACAGCTGCTAAAAATCTTTACCCTCGTATTTAACACATGAAATCTCGCTGGAGGATATTCTCGGAGCTATTTTAGTATCTAGAAAATTGAATGACGAGTTTAGTATATCGGAAAGAAGCTTTTTTAACAATTTATTTACCGGGAGCCTGTTAATGGGCTTTTTAATGACTAAGCTGTTTTTAAGAGTAGTTCGACCATTCTTTTCTAGATATTAATATCCAAAACAGTTATAATAATTTGTTGGACTATGGATACAAACGATACTTTCAAAAAATTATGAACGATCTCATAAAGATCATTGGAGAACTGTCGACGGAGAAAGTGTTAAAATAAATCGACTTCGATCTATGATCACGCGAACGACCGATTGAAAACCTCACGTTCTTTCAGTTGCACGTATCTTATCCAACAGAGAGTATCATGTCATAATCGCTAACCCAAGAGTTACAAGATCCCGAGATGGATTATGTAACAACCGTTTTTTCGCGGCATAAATTACGCGTACCCGAAAGCGTATGGATTCCAGGAACTGGGCGAGTGAAAACTGCGGTCAAGAATGTAATTATCTGCAGAAAATTGTCAGCTATTTACGTTTGACATTATAGCTTATATCGACCGTTTACTAGGAACACTATCTATACGTCGAATATGAAATTCTTGAAACGCGTTCGAGTCGCATTCAACAGAATTCTTCAATGGAGCTTCACGAGACCTATTTATATAGTTCTGGCTTAATAATTTCTGAGCGCCTGAGACGATCTACTATTTGGCAAGGCTCGTATTGGAACCGATGCAGTGACTCATTCGAATTAAAAACCCGACGATTGTAACACTATTTTCATATATTGGAACACTTAGTGTTCTTGGTGCACCGAAAGAGCCAAACGATACAATACGAATTACATAAGTAGACGGAACATGTTAAAGGACCGTAAGCTGCTATCCTACTCTCTAGGCACTAATCTTTCAAAAAATATATAAATTATTTATATCGACGGATCGGATTCTAGATCGGTTGTGTATCGGCTTCCGATTTGAGAAAATCACGCACATCGATCTGCGGCCACGTGCTCGATTGCGGGTATCTCGGGAACCGATCTTCCGGATCGAATGCACCGTAGCCGACCGGTCAGATAACTTTCACACCTGTGCAGCACGGCGAAGAACGCGGCGCGTGGCGTGTGACAGCAACGGCCGATAGCGAATCCGATAATCCTGTTCGAGTAACGCGGACCGTGTCCCAAGGACAATTAGCCGCACTTAGTGATCTGTGACTTTGAATTCGATTATCGCTAATTCAATGACAAAGCCTAGCAAGAGGCACCGCGGTACCGAGAACGCGACGTGGAACAGTCATTGAAACAGGGAACGAGCATGATTCGATCCGAATACTAATTGCGAGAGGAAACCTGAATGTTTTTCTTCCGAGGCGGCCGCCGCACGTGTGGATTCGTTAATGCGCGTCGTGCACGTGCGTATTACAGTAAATCGAGCACGTACGACGTCGCGGTTTCTTCGCGCGGAATTTTCAAATCGACTAAGAGAATTGATTTCCCGATGCTGCGCGATCGCAGCTGGCGCAAGTTTTTTCATTTTATTGCACGACGAGAATCGTCCCGATGTTTTTGACGTGTTTCGATTTTGTTTAAATTGACCCGTTTTGGAATTCTTGGTTCCGCAGTTGCCGAAGCTGCGAATTGCTCTCCGGGTATTTATTGGACGCATCGATTCGTTTGAACGCGACCTACAATGAAAGTGAATTCGAACGAACGCGTTTTAAAGTCAACAGGCGTGTTTCTGTAATTTATATTGCGACGGAATCGGATAAATTTCATTGCTTGGTGTATACAGTGTCTAATCAATTCTGAGTGATCGATCAGGGAAAATGAGTGCAGCGAATAATGCAGAACGATAGATTAATAAGCTATCGCTTGTTGTGGACGACCATGCTGTTCCAAAAGAAATTTTCAATGTTAGAGATAACGTTTTTATTTCTGTTATCGATAATCCATGTATCAGATTATTAGCGGTCACGAGTGACCCTGGGACACTACGTAGCTACTTTTTAATGAGTGTAGGGGGAGATATCGTATAAATTTTTGTTTAAAAATGCAATTTTAGTGAGAACTAAAATATATTCGTGAATTCGAAAATTTGACTGTAACGAAACATTAAATAAACTTTGCACATTCAATCTCTCAAACCTGTACAGCTAGATGACAATGTACAAATTTGCTCTTGGTAACGAGAACAAAAACCGCAGGAATTGCTGCAACGAGCCCAAGAGCATCCCCAAAAGTTTAAGGCCTAAACTACCTCCGGAGACCCGGGGAATACATCTGCCGTGTTAACCCTTCCGACATCTGCACAGGGATTAAGATGAACACGGGACCGCACTTCACTTAGCACAAACCGACAACAATCGTACGGTAGGTGTAGTTTAGGGGTCGACAAGATCCGCGCACCTGCGGTTCAAATGAACCGCGACCGAGAGTCGACCGCACACTAAATTGGTCTCCGTTGGGCCGCGATTTATTAGGCTGTCGTCCGCGGGACAAAAGAGTCAGCAAAGTGGAACAACCGATGCTGTGCCGCGCTAGAGAATTCGTTTTCGCTGTTTTTCCGGCGCGGGTCACGGCGGAGAGGCACGTCGCGATGAAAGTAAGCGGATCTCTTTCTCTCTCTCTCTCTCTTTTTTTCTATCGAGAAACGGAACGCTGACACAGAGATCTGTTGATCGGGCCAACATCCTTCGCGCACTGCCGTCGGGAACAATTGGCTGCGGTAACGATACCTGACGCATGTGGGCGACCCGTCCACGTGGACGGTCGTCCTACCTCTCGTCAGGTGGTGGAGAAAACAACGAATAGGGACGCGCCGTCGTTCGCCTGCTCCGAGGTGGGAGGCGAGCTTAGGAGTCGCGCAGGGAAAAAAGGATTTTAGCGTAGTGATCCTTATCGAGGTGGCCGGACGTGATAAAGGCCAGAACCAACAGGTAATGTTATGAATTTTTATCAGAACAGCGGTGGAAAGTTAACCCTTCACGTTATATGTATAAAGGTATATGTACTCAGTCGTGAACGAATATTCATGGTTACCTTCTCACGTGAAATAGCTTTCCTATAACTCCATCAAACTATTAGGATATTGTTAAGATGACTTGTAAAAACATTTTCTAAAAGGATAATAATTGTCGAGAATCTTAGTTTTGTACTATTTATTACATTCGATGAATTACTTCGATTTTTTGGAATTTTTGAATTCGCTGGTTATTCTGGGATCATGAGTAACCTTAACATTGCATTTCCATTTCATTTTGTGATAGAAGATTAACTTTCCATGTTGTTAGTATTTTATATACCAGTTAAGAATAAAATATCGATGAATTGTTTATCTAGAATTAGATCAACGTATTTTTGCGCCTCTTATTCGGGTCTGTCGTGATCTGTTATTAATTAAAATTGTACATATAGAATTATACATATGGATATCACTAGATTATAATTTTCCTGAAAACCTATTTATTTTTTCTCACGTTATATGCAAAGAGTAGTTTAATAGAATAATTTCTGCACGTCTCCATACGTTGGCAATTCTTTACTCGAAAAACCTGGCTATCGTATAAATCCCACGGGACAAATGTACAGAGCGAAGTTAATAAGACAACGATGCAGCGTTGAAAACTTAGCGCAACTCCCTGACATTTAATTCTCTGTTCTTCTGCGTAAAGGTAAAAAACAAGGCGTGGGTGTATTGAAACTGAAAAGTCAATAATTTCACACCTCTTCGGTTCGTGAAAATTCGTTTCATTTCCCCGAAAATGGGTTCGGTTATTTCTTTCTCCCGTTGTTTTCGCGTTCACCGTTCATTAACGGTAATCTCTCTGACGTGAGTCAAAGGTGTAGAAAGTTACGTGATCAGATATTCTGAGGTCTCCGGGAATCCCCATGGACGTAAATGGCAACTGGTAGCCTCTGAGAATTATACGGTTGTCGCATCGGCTGAGAGCGAGGACGATTCCTCGCAACTTCGTCTCGGTAGATTGTGTTAATTACCTAAATATAGAGCCGTGAAAATTGCTAGTCCAAGATCAAATACTAATGTTTTTTCATTTTTATATACTTAAAAGGTAGTTTAGAAAATTGTCCCTGGTATTCAAGAAAAATAATTAAGAAATAGTCTAGAAAATTGTCCATCGGGCCAAGAAAAACGAAGTACAGTTGAAAAGTCCACAAAATAGTAATACTAATGCCTCAGATATGAGATAACATTACATCTCTCTCTCTAAAAAGTTTATTTCTCACCTTTTCAGATTTAAAAGGTGTGATCCGCCGATGCATTGTCGGCAACGGCAGAATCTAATATCGTCGGGCGACTACCTCGAAAAGCGGACAACAGAGGATGTTTCTCCCCGTGTATGTACTTCTATTTACCCGATATCCTTTCCGGTTTCCAATATTGTTAGGGGGGTAAATAGGGCGAGACTACAGAGAGCTGCCCACGCGTTCTATCGAATCTTTCTTAAACAATTGCCCGGCCGTTACCATTGTTGCTTACCGCAAGAAGAGGAGCTTTACGTAACGCGTTCCTGGCGCACGCAATCGGATAACTTAACTGCGATCGGTATGACGACTGAATCAATTAATCGTTTCTCGGTATCGTCGTTAGGCTAATAGCGGAAAAGCGTCCGTTTTTGCGCGATTTCGTGCTTTATCGATCCGGAGGAACTGCAGATAACGAGTGAGCAGATACTTCAAGCAAGGTTCCGTAGTATCGGTTATCTGTGAACCTGTCGGATCAATCGATAAGAGAATTTTAAATGCCGTCTCTTTCTTCTGTTACAAATAGCTGTCGCTTTATCTTCCGCTTATTAGTTTATCTGCGCAGAATGACATAACTAATTCGCCGTAATTGTGTATTTCCAAATTATTTTCATCTCTTTGGTAGTTTTCTAAATTCGGTAGAAAATAATATGGTGCTGAATTCAACATTCGGATGAATCGAAAAACCTACGTTGGATGTTTATACATCAATAAGAAAGTATGTGAGATTCCAGCAAACAAACCAATAAGGCAGGCAACACTTTGTAAATAAGTTTACAAACGTGTTCAATGGATTCGTAATTAGATCTAGCGGCGTTCAAGTGACGTTGATACGGTAAACGACGGAATTGAATGAAAGTAACGAAATTACGTGGTCGTGTTGAATTCCCAGCGCGAAACTCGGCCACGTTCACGACAAATCGTATCGTGTCCCGTTTGGTCGCGGTCTCCAATACATAAATATAAATAAGTAGGGCAGCCCGCCTTTCCAGATAACAACAGATGAATCGAGCTCGGTATTCGCACTACGGAATCCGGTGCCAAGTCACGATTTTCTGAATCGAACAATCACGAAATTAGAATACTCACTCCGTCTGCAACACGTGCCTATTTATTGACGGCTTACGATACTATAAAATTAACAAAAAAAAAATATGAGATGCTTTTGTAAATGGAATGAGTAACTTTTAGCGATTCAAACATAGGCATGGCGCCATTTTTCAAATATGCTAACAGTGCATTAGCCTATTGAGGTTAAGCCACCGATTTTGATTCAGGAACTATGTAGTGTGTTCGGTGATCAATCTGATGCAGCTTGCTTTTAAAATTAGTAATCGGTTTGTAATCAGTCGAAAATCTTCGAAATCGCTTATTGTATAAACAATGAAATTGTATTAAATAATGGTCGATAACAGCGCATAAATAGTACAAAAGATCGTCATGATTATTGCTGTTACTTTAATTGTAATTGTTTGCAAATATTATTTACCCAATTCGAGTCCGAATCGAACGTCAACCACATCCTCGGGTCCGGTAGCCATAAGTTCATGATGGACAAGTAACAATGTAAACGAAATGCATTTACCCGCGCAAATTTACTACACACGTTTCCTTTCGCGGTTACTTGAACTTGACGTACGAAAGTTTCGTCTGTTACTGGCAGAGACAATTGCCTCTGGTTATGTTTACACGAGGAAGCGGTCGATTCGATCCTTCAATACCTCTGTTCACGAACTCGAGACTTAATCGATCTATTACAGTAAATTAGGCGCCAACTGTTCTCAATAGACCGCGTCTTCCATACATGCGTTTCGCTTTTCAAAATTTACGTTATGACCCAATTCCGCAGTCCTTGATCTAATATGTTCCAGCATCGATTTACAAACACGTAGATTTCATAACAATAACGATCGACTTCTTTATGGTTTTTCAAATTAATCATCAAACTTTCATTATTGTAAATATCCCAAAAATTTGTGGTAACTAATGTTTATAGAATACGCATAACTGTGTGTGTTGGAAACAGATTATGAGAATCGCGTAATTAATCGGATAGTAATTTAATTGAATCGCGCTTTTTACATTAACTTAATAATACTTTGTATCTTCATTTACTATACAGATTGCTGATCAATTCGCTTCAATAAAACAACATTTAATTAGATTAGTTTCCCCTTATCTGAAATTCGATCTTAATACTCAATATGACCTAAAGTTATCCAATCGTAGGTTTAGAGGTTAACACATAGGATACGCGATCGGATAATGCAAAGTAGATTTGAATGTCGTGACAACTGCAGATAAAAGAATGCAGTTACGCTACAGCGCGCGACTGTACTTGTGTTGGTAGTCAACGATTATCAACAAATCAGACAATTGCTTTGATCTAACAATCGTACTTACCAATTAAATAAAAGATCGATGTCTTCGCAAGTCTGATGTAGTCATCTATGATAAAACCGTTGTTCCTCTTCCTAAAACTGAATAATGAGAAAATTGGTCATTACGAGCAAGTCCACTCATTAAAATAATGAATTCAGAATAACCGATTTATGTAATACAACTTTTACAACGATTAATGACTATATACTGTATTATTTTTTAAATAAATCTGAAAAATAACGAACATTCCCTTGCTAGATACTCGAAACAAAGGAAAGACAGTCAACTCTTTACCTATGCCGGAAATGAATCAAAGTAATGTTTTTGCAATTCTCGAATAGTATGGCATGCTCAACAAAACTGAATTAAACATTGAATTTTCCTGTTTACGCGTAATGTTCTGCAAGTAAACACAATGACTTCGTTTGAAATGATATTATTCCTTTGTAACGATCTTCGATTATATAGAATTCAAGGGAAGCTTTTTGTCTTGAGAATTCTAACCTCACCTGAGAGTGAGAGAGAGAGTGCGATTATTTCGAAGATCTCTGGACCCGTTACTCAACAACGCGAGATGCACGCACGCGAATTAAAAGCACCATTTTATGTTCAATAGCGAATCGCATTGTCTGTAGCTGGCCGTTTAACAAATACAGGCAATCACTTGATAAAATCGTAACACAAAAATCTACCTCGCTTTCGTTTGCCTGATGTCTGAAGCGTCATCCACCAGTTGGCGCTACGATTGAGAACAGCTGATTTCTCATGCACGTGCGCTATATGCCAGCATCTGAAAACCAAGATTTCTCGTTAAAGACTACAATCTGATTCTATTTGCTTCTCGTATCAATCTATAAACGTTGCCTCTTAAATTGAGGCAATGTTTAATGTAATTGTGACCAATTCTTCAAAGAGAGAGATTAAGTTTATCAATGATCGTAATAACTGTCTATACTACTCTTAGCACATAATGGATTATACAAATAGGATGGAGATTGTATCTTCTTCTTTCAAGAAACTGTAATAATAACAGACTACAATTGTATTATTTCATATTTCATATTTACGCAGTTCATTTTTTTTAGGAATAGATTAAACAAAATTGTAGACTAAATTCAACAATTTATTACTATTTGTTTGTAAACACAGTTTTTAACCTTCTTTTCCATTTTTTATTAATACCTTCAATAAGATGTTACGTGACCATCGAAAATACTTGAAACCGAACAGGATCTCATGATCAAGCCAACAAAGTGTGCAGATTATCTACGGCATATACACTTCTTGTTTGATATCCTCACCGTTATTCCGTTTTCCTATTATTTACAAACGAAATTTTAAAGGCTGTCAATAATCAAAATCTGTAAATTATATTCCTTGCTTTTTTTGTACGGTTTCTGCTCTTTCCAAAATCCCTACTATCTTCTATGATTTCACATTTCAAGTTAGTATTTGTTTCTTATATTTAATCTAATTATGATTTTATACTGCTAGGTAAATTCAATTTACTTGACAAAAATAAAATATAAACAATAAATATAAAAAATACTATAACTATAAAAAATAAATACAAAAGAAGTGTTGAGCAATTGCTCAAATATATTTTATTAAGGACAATAAATTTATACAGTATGTTTTAAGCGATACTGCTAGCATTGGAAGCAATCCTGGGCCATAAATCTGCACATTCTTTTGCAACAGGTCCTGTAATAGCTGATCCTTTCATTTCACCTTTATTATTTACTATAACACCTGCATTGTCCTCAAAGTATATAAACACCCCATCCTTCCTCCGAAATGGTTTCCGTTGCCTTATTACCACTGCAGGCATCACTATAATAAAGATAACTTGTAAATACGATATTTAAAATGTAACACATTACATCGAGGTTGAACTACAACATGCACTAAACTGAAATCCATAGCAAAAATAATATAGTTTTCTTTCAATCAAAATTTACCCTTTTTTCTGAGTTCAGGCTTTCCCTTTTTCACCGTGGCAACAATCATATCACCTGATCCTGCAGCTGGAAGGCGATTTAATCTGCCTTTAATTCCTTGAACTGCAATGACATATAAATTTTTTGCACCTGTAAAAAAAAAATTGATGTTAGATACTCGTATTGATAAAACTAATATGCACTTTATCTCTCCAATATTAAATGAATTCATAGAAAACTAACTGTACTAGAGATAACTGACTATTAATAACTGATTCTTCATGAAATTCAGTTTTTTTCATGATAGCTTCTCAAAAAACTCTCATTACATAAATTAACTATTAACAAATAGCTCCCTTCTGAATTTAGTAAAAATATTTTGTGTACAATGTGTTAATAACTGTAAATGACAATCCACCATGTGTTATTCTCAGCCATAACATGTTCAGTTTTTAAGGTTATATGTAAGTTCTGTAATTTTTTTGAAAATACTCACCAGTATTATCAGCACAATTAATGACTGCTCCCACTGGTAAACCCAGTGATATCCTAAACTTCGCTCCTGCAGAACCACCACGTCCTTGAAGAATAAGAATTTCACGTTAATTGTTGATATCGATGGACACGTCTAACGCGGCATTTACTCCCAACATAAACATCGATTTTTCTCAATTCCACCAATATTAACGAAAATTTATTTTCGCCATTACACGTCGTCAACATTATTATATCGTTTTCAGAAATAATTTCAAACTGATTATTTATTTTCCGGTGGATTTCTCTGGATTCTTTTCAGTCACGAAAACCGACTTACCTCTCTTCGACATCTTGGCGTGCTTCAAAGAGAAAGAATTTGCTGTTTACAGCGCACTAGTCGTTGCGCAGCCTGTGTTGAATCGCTTCCGGCGCGGGAATGGCTACAGTATTCAAATAATTAAATCCGCTATCCCATACATAATCGCGTCACATATATTTATGCATTTAACAAAACATAAGTGAATAAAGTAAGAATTAAATAAATATTAAAAAATATGATTATAAAAAAAATTGATTTGTCTGCCTATACAGTAGAATTTAGTTATGAAAGTGTTTAATTTATGTAGTTAATTGATTAATAATTAATTTGGTTAAATAATAGTTATATTTGTATTTACAATTGATCTTGAATTGCAACATTACTTAGTATCAAAACGTTAATTTTATAAAATATTGTTGATCATCAGAAAAATCAAAGCAGAAGTTTGACACTACCGACACTCGTCTGTCCTGTCATTTGACGAAGTTGAAGAGTAAAGAAAAAGATTAAAATTTTGAATTGTTGTTAAGACATTATATAAAAACAAAATGCCTAGTGATCTATTAGAAGATACTATTAATATGGAATTAGAAGGTAATTTTTAATTCGATTCCTACAGATATTTTGTATCATGTCTGTTTTGTGCGATACTTAACCTATTTATTGAGTAATCTATTGAGTAATAGTGCTTAAGTACTGCAGTTTTTATGTATCCGTTCATAACAATTAAATGTTTTCAGATATGATACTCATGGATAATAAGCTTTATTTTTTTATATTATTAGTACTTAATTTTATTACAAAGTATTGATTGTATATCAATAAAATCGGCTCTGCAGTCTATGAAACTTATAAATCGCTCTTTTTTTCTGTTTAGCTAAGGAGGCATTGCCTGATGTGATACCATTGTATCAACCATTTACGGTTGAGCAGATACTATTACCTGATTGTGCAAATTGTTTGGCTGTAGAAGCTTTTCTTAAAATGTGTGACTTTTCAGTTGAAATAATATCAAGATGCAATGCTGAATACATGTCTCCCACTGGACGAGTACCATTCATTAAATGTGGATCACTTGTACAATCTGAATTCGATAGAATTGTATCTTTCATAGAAAGTAAAGGTAAAAGTTTATCAAATGATCTCTCTGCAACTTCTAAGGCAGATATGAGAGCTTACATGTCTCTAGTAAATAATGTACTCGTAAACGCGGAATTGTACATTTGTTGGGTTGACGAAGAAACTTTAAACAAAGTCACTAAAGAAAGACATGGAAGTGTATATCCATGGCCTTTAAATCACTTTTTAAACTGGCAGAAAAGAAACGAGGTCATAAAGAAACTGAATGTACTTGGCTGGTACAGTAAGAGCATACAGGAAGTATGTACTGAAGTTGAAAATTGCTGTAAAGCTTTATCCGAGAGACTGAATGGCAATGAATACTTTTCTGGAGGAAAGTAAGTATAAATTATGTATTTAAATGCTATTAGTTTTATTTTAAATATGATATAAGTGATCATTATTTTAATTTTCATCTAATATTTATTTTGACAGTATTTGTATTCTTTTTAATTTAAAAGGCCCACAGAATTAGATGCACTGGTATTTGGTCATATCCAGGCTCTACTCAAGTCCCACTCTAGTCCTTGTGTACAAAATATTGCTACACTTATAAAGCAATTTCCCAGGCTTGTTAATCATGCAAAGAGAATAGAAGATAATTATTTTGAACAAGCTTTTAATGAAACCACTGAAGAATTTGAAATTCTTAGTAACCCATCCAAAGATACTTTCTGGAATTCTGAATCCCTTGAATCTCTACCACCGCTTTCAGAAGACTCTTTTGAACTTTGATTTTTCCAAAGACTGATTTGTTATTATTTTGTTACGAAGTTTACCATAGTACATGAAATATATATGTTTATATATCTCTCGATTATTTATTCGTTTAGTTAATCAGTTCAGGATTGATCAACTTTGTTATTTAATTACATTTAGGACACCAAACGAATTAGACGCCTTAGTCTTTGGACATGTTTTTTCTATACTGACGACACATCTACCTGATAACAAACTGGCGAATATTATGCGGAAATATACGCTGCTCGTGGAGCACTCCAAACGCATTGAGATATGCTATTTCCGGCGTCCAGCGAACTAGATAGAATTAAACTCGAACTTCGGATACATCGAGCTCAGGTATACCGATTGCGTTGACATTAAGTTCCTATGCTTCGCTCGTGACATTCGCAAAGATGAGAATGTGACGCCGACACTATGCAGCATTCAATAAATTCAGAGAAATGATTTTATGAAACTGGTACAGTGTGTGATACAGTAAACTACAGAATTTCTTAGTTAAATGGGATTACCTAATTATCTGTTTTATTTGTTGTTGTTATGAAAACACTATCCAAAACAAAGTTTAACTATTTCAAAGGATATGTGTAACAAGAGATTTTTTATACACTATTAAATAAGTCAGAGATGTAGGTGAATCCATGAAGCTGAAATATCTTGAAAAATTACAATAAAAATGTAATACATACACAGTAGAAACTCTCTTATCTAGAGGTTTATTTTTGTAATATGCTGCTACCAAAACATTCTATTATCTAAAAATTTCATTGTAATCTTTTACTAGGCGATAATGTACCTAATTAATGTAATGTTTAAATAATAGAACGTTTGGATACTGAAATATTGTAAAAATAAATGTTCGGATAAGGGAGTCTCTATTGTACTATACCATACATTGATACAAATGCAAAAATACCTGAGAATAAATAATTATTACAGTGGCAGTAATAAATGTGTTTCAATGTGTCTGAAGTTCGAGCATGGTGGGATAGTAAAATTGTGTAGATAATAAGAAAGTATTGTTAGTTAACTTGTTATAACTGTTATTTAGAGAAAGTATATTAATATTGAACATAAAATGTATTATCTTAAATATGTAATACTGCACGTGACATTTTTCAGCGTTTTTCTCCTCAAACAATAGGGATCAAATAGAGTAACAAAACGTTGGAGGCGTGAAGTAAGTAAACGCGACTTTGGATATTTCCAAATGTATGTTCTTGGTATACTGCAAGAGTATATAACCGACGAAAGGTTTCTAAGCTAAATGCATTACAGAAAGATTTGTCGGAAATAATAATAAATATTTATTCAATAATTATTGTCAATTTTGTTTCCAAGGATTATTTTAATGTACCTGTTATCAGCATTCATGTTATATATAATTTTTTCATTAAGCGCCACTAAAAGCCATTAAATAACGGCAAGTGATGTTTCCGTTATAAATATTGCTTATATGATTGTATTTTTAAAAATTGTATTTAAAACGACTTACTTTTATATTATAAAATACTACCCAATCTAAGTATAAGTCATTGATACAATGTTCAAGTGATTTTATATCATACGAAACTGGTTCTGTAAATAAATATTTAATATTTATGCGATTTTACATCACTATTATGTCTGTATTTCTAATAATTAAGCTAAATCTGTTACATACTTCTTGTCTCCAGCGTTCGGTTATACAGCAAATACCGATTGTAATTTTATATTTTAATGAAATATCGACATTATTAAAACATTTATGTACTAAATCAATTGTAAAGAGATATCTAACTTATTGAGGTGTCCTCCTTTGTAAATGTATTTTGATGTGCTGGCATGTTACTAAATAAAAAGAGATGATCGCAGTTTCAATATAACTTAAACCTTACCATATCCAATGTTAAATGATTAATAAAAAGAATAATAATACAAACGTTTCTTTCGCACATACATAACAAGCATGTATTTTTCTTGTATAATCTTCCTACTTTTATTTTTAGTTCACGATCATATCCGTGGTTGACAAATATGATTGAGATTATACTATTACAACTTACACAGAAATGTAGATTTAGTATTTAAACAGAGGTGTAAGTGATTTATGATTGATTATCAAATGAAAGTAAGCATAGAAGTCATTGTATGAAATGAAGACTGTACAGAACAAATTGTAGTAATGGAACACCGATTCCACTTTTATGCAACATGAATATACAGAACTTAAAAAAATGACTCATTTCAATAAGCCTCGTTCTACAGTATGATAATAATACTTTTTCTTATCGGGTCTATTAAAAGATCTATCAACAAAGAATGTTCAATTTAAACAAGAATTCAAGCAGTTCTACAATTTCTTCGTAACAGGATCGATCTTACACATCTGTGAATTTGTAATGCGAAACATATCGTGTGATCTTGAAGTATAGCAAGGACTACAAGATATAAATTCTCACATTCTTCTCGTTCTGCTAAATTATTTTGCATGGATGTTTTGTTTTGATATAGGTCTCCGTCTATGGATTACACGCAACTCTATAATTTTATTAAGTGTAGTTATAATAATATAGTTGTCACACTCACGCGCATACAGATACATACATATTGTGTATTCATAATCATCATAGAATTACGAATATAAATACATATGCATTCAAATAACCTGCGATCTATATTGATTTATACTTGTAGTGCTCAACTAAAGCTTCAACACTTATAGTTTGAATACACTGATCAACCCTTTCGTTCCAGTAGACTCACTTCTATAGCATTTTTGTATTACATGAATCACTGGAATTTTATTCAATTATTTCTATGTAATATATGACAAAGCAACAATAACTGCGTGAAAATATAATTAAATTTTGATAATATAAAATCAACTAGAGTTATCAACAATTTTTAAGAGTTACTATAGTCACTTTTACGAACGAAAGGGTTGAAGGTAATCCGTTTGAGATCATATTTGCTATAATGACTATGCTTGAATCGAAGACGTTGTAGCTTCCACTACGATACAGTAAACAAATATATAATAAAAAAGGTTAATAGTGACAAACTATAATATGAATTTGTTTTAAGACGTTATTCCAACAGATATAGCTGACGTTATTTGTGCAGACAGGTTTGCTAAAAACACAGTCAAGTTGAATTAGTCAACTATAAATACAATGAATACAATCATTTTTTTGTACTGAAGGTACGAGCTCAGTATTTCCATTCATGGATTTCCTGTTACATGGCTATGATTTTCTTTTTCGCTATGTATATATATATATATGTATGTATACACAAACATATGCACGCTATACACATGTATACATATATACATATAAGTAAAAATATTGTGAGAAACGGAAGATACTTGTGTTTATAACTGGAAGTTTGCTCTATATTCATTTTTTTATCTGTATACTACAACTATATTTTCTTTCTAACCAATGAATTTTACTATTTTTTTTTTATAGCTATTGCAATGATCTTATCTTGTGAGTGTTAGCTTTTTAAGCTAGTTTCGTGATTAGATAAATGTATATTAGGTGCTTCGCATACTTTTGTATGTAACGGATGCAATTAACTTTACAATTCAACTATAATATTCGTCTGTCTAAAACTAAGTTTGATAAGTTTCACGTCTTAAATTAAAAACAAACAGTTGTGAATACATAATCGTGTGTCTTTTGTAAAAAGTATTCAGCACATTTTCTGAATTTTATTTTAATACTTTTGTATTGATAATCGTTAAATGAAATAATTGTGAGTTTTTGATGAAAATATGCTTTAGGCATCTCTCAATTTCACACTATGTACATAATGATATAATTTACATTTCTATTATTAGGTTCCTACAAAGGTACATGTAAATTGAGGGATGCCTGTATTTATTCAAATTTTTACTACTAGAGCTCTTTTAATAATGAATAAATGAACCTAGTTTTCTTCAAAATTTTTACGGAAAATACTAAAAATGATATACAGTATGAAAGGTATAAATAAGCTCTAGCAGTCAATGTTATTAAATCTTGATTGGTCTGTGAGCTATAAAGTTTCGTTATCTATCATTTTAATTGATTGGTACCTGCCCAAAGTTTAATAGATATAGTTTCTAATATTTACTATGTTGTTGATTGATGATTCTTAACAACGCAATTTCAAAGTATTAAAATGTTAATTTTCAAATGTCTCACATTAATGTTATAAGATTAATTTAGACGAAATTATGGGGGAAATACTTCTTTGAGAAGTATCATCCATATTTGGACGATATAATACAATCAAATTCATCATGAATAAATCAATATAAATATCCTTGCAAAAGCAATTATTTCTTCTGTTAAACATCTTTTTCACTGGACGTACTTATAAATATGATTATTATTGCAAATTATATAATTTTTTGACGTGTATTATTGCACGCATTTTTATGATGTACATACGTATAAATACCTATGTAGGCTGATTCTTCCACATTAATATTGTGCTTAGTACCTAAATTAATCTGGTGGTAAAAAACTAAAAAGTCGAAACTGTTCTCTAATGCGTGGTCTAACATCTCCTCCCTACAAAATTAATATTTTGTACATTAATAACGGTATTGCACAGAAACAAGTTAATTATTAAATACGAATACTCACCCAGCTTACTAAGTTCTCTAAAAAAGGTAACAACTTCATTAGCTCATTATCCGAACGGTCAGCGAACCAGCTCTCTATAGGGATACCATTTTCCAACTGTAATAGAAATATTTGTTAAGAATAAGAAAAAATTCCAAATATTTTTTACCAATTCATATTTACCTGATATCCAAATGCTTGAGGACTATTATCAATAATAACAGTTTTGGATAAATCTCTACCCAATATAGACAGATCTTTGATATAATTTCCGTTAACACAAACACAGTGTTCTCTGAACAGACGATACTTTATCAATTTCCTTGTTGGATCTAACAGATTCATTAACTTGTTTGCGTAAACACGCTTACTCGCGGTAAAAAGAATGACTTCGTATAATGATGAAACATGTTCTAAAAATTCACGAAAGTATGGTCGTGTTCTGACAAACACGGTGTATGTTACATCTTGAAAGACAACTGGAAAACGAAACGCTGCATCCGAAAGTTCTTGTAAACTGCAGTGAACCAACGTTTCATCCTATATAACAAAAATATATATCTCTACTCAAAAATTCTTAATTTTTTTAGTTCAAAAGGCCATTCAAAATTTTTATAAGTTAAAATTCGGCTCGAAAGTAAACGTACCAAATCTAATACTAGACTAAATTCTGGACTGCTGCGTGTTTTAAGTGGAAGAGCAGGACATCTAGCTCTCATTGCCGGGGTTAAGGGTGGTAAATGCTTGATGAAGACATAAGGGTCGAATGGCTCCCAGTCTTCCTGAACATGAGTAACCATATTCTCTACATCGCAACTTTCTACTATTTCCTCGCTTCCGACCTCCATATATTCGCCATCATGGTAATCGCTATCGATATCATCGGAATCATATTTTTCCGTAACGTTCCCATTTGTGTCAGATGAATGATGATGATTTATACTGTACATGGTTGATGCATTATACTTCGTAGTATTAAACCCTGACTCATATTTCGGTGAATGACTGTCGAGTGAATATTGATTTTTCGATAAATTACTGCTATTCTCATTATTGTTGCTAAGTGCGTATTTTCCATTTGGAAAATACTTGTCTGCTGGGAAAGTACGAGTTCCATACATAGATGTAGAATGTATTAAATTATAGTATTCATCAGGTGTGTCTGTTTCCAAACAAGGAGCAGTGTAATAAACTGAACTGGAATCTGTAATCAAACGAAATAGTATTTAATTCATATTTCAAATAAACTGATTCATAGTGTCACAATGAATTTGTGTACCATTATTCTTGTTTTCTTCATCATCTAATGCACATGAAAGGTCTGTGTGTGATCCTATAGATGCTGGAGGCATTAGATTTGTCAGTGATGATACACTTGGAATGGAAGGCTTGAAATCATGTATAGTGGATATTGAGGAACAGCAGGCATCTGTGTTTAAAATCGATGAATACAGGGATAGAATAGT
This sequence comes from Augochlora pura, assembly GCF_028453695.1. Lineage (NCBI taxonomy): Eukaryota > Metazoa > Arthropoda > Insecta > Hymenoptera > Halictidae > Augochlora > Augochlora pura. The sequence continues at coordinate 21,710,482 of NC_135775.1, read as the reverse complement.
TGTATTCCAGTTTTCTTTAGATTCTTCAGAAACTTTTGATACTGTTGTGCATTTTGATGGCTGAAAGGATTGTAAATCATACAAGTTTCATCGCGTAAAAAAAAATGCGTCGTAATCTAATTAGATTATTTATGATTTTTAATAACTTACAGCAACTGCATCTTTTTGAGCTGATCGATGTAACGGAGTTGAAGTAACCATTGACCGCTTTATGCATTTTCTTCTACGAGGTCCTCTCTCTCGTCTAATAGGTGTAGACTTCGCAAAATGTAAAACATTTTCTTTACAAGCCTACGAAGATAACAATCTTTTTAACAAAACTGAATTGGCTTCCTTATAGTAACCAAATGGCTTCGATTGTAGGTCTAACAAATCTAATTACATAACATCCTTGTGAGTTAGTCAGTCACTCTTTTTAACCATTAATCGCTGATTAGTTAGAAAGTATTTCTTTTTTAAGAAACAGTCAAGTTTTGTTTTAATAAATGACCTGCAAAGATCATTTATAATAAGCGAATAACAGTACCATGATCATACGAAAGATGAATGTGTCATGTACACGGAAGATAATTCAAGTTTCTAACTTAAGTAACTTGTTGATGCTTACTTCTTTCAGGAAATGTGTGCATCTACGTCTCCAGCGTGTTAATCTGCTGCATTTATTTGGTTTATTAATACGATGACTATTATTACCAATTGATGGAAGTTTCCTTAGACTGCTGAACTGTATTCGATGATTTGAAATTTTTGATCTGGATATACTGCTTATGTTTAAACGACCACGCAGTCTTCTGCTAACATGTTCACTTCGTAACCACATTTCAAAGAAATGTCTAAATTTCCTAAAACAAATTATTATACTTGTAAGACATAACAAAGAACATAATAACAAGTGTTATATGTGTTTTATTTCTTTTTGTTCAAGTGAAAATAGAGCAAAGTAGAAAATATGAAATATTAAAGATGTCTTGTGTTTTATTTGTATCTTTATTAATATAGTAACATGATTCATATATTCATTCACCTCTTTCTGATACATATTTTACATAAGAGCACATCAGGCTTTGACTAAAAATATTCTCCTACTACTAAGTGTGATAACTGATTTAGTAATATGCTATCTTTAGCAAACATTAAACGCAGGAAACATTTATAAGCTTAAATGAAATGCTTCCTATGTAGTATTCAACAATCTACTATTTCAAATGTTTCCATTTGATTAAAAAAGCTATATTAAACATATATTTAACTAACACACCCATCAACATCAAAATCGAAATTGCATTATAAAAGTGGAATAATATCTTTGCCAATATAAAGCAGTCGTATATATATACGTATATGTGATAGACGCATTTAAAAATCTTCTATTTTCCCCAATCATTAATTATTCATATCCATTAGATATGTCATACATTTTCTGAAAAGCATCGCAATTAACATAAATTAAAAGTCTTGTTACGATGACATAAATCATCGCTCAAGCAAGAATAATTATACAGTCGTGTTAAAATCGAGCTACATATCAATCGAAACGATTACATATAATTGAAAATTCCGAATAATTAATATTTTATTATATCTCAGAAATTGCGCGGGAAAGAAATTCGATCGTATCGTAAAAAGGGGCGTTCCTGAACCACGATTCCTTGTAGTACCTGTATAGATGCATGTATACATACAAACGTTCGAGCGTCACACCAAGCAAAACACAGACAAACGCGCCTATGCACGCACACATACAGCATACACTTATAAGTATATATCGATTTATATGCGGTGTAATACCCGGTTACGTTTTCGAACGTTTATGGAAAAACGACAGTCAATTCATACAAGAGACCAATTGATCGTCGAGAAATCGAAAGAAAGTCGCGGGAAAAGTCGCCCATATTCGATAGGTATTTTACTTTACAGTCCCAACATCGGGTACAAATCGATCGAAAGTTTGAAAGTGCAATGTTGCGCCGCGGTAGCGGCGGCACCCAACAACAATCGTAACACCTGAAAATTCGCGCGAAAACTATTCGTCCGGGATGGACACTTAACCGATACACGAAGTAATGCTATCGCTTACCATATCTCTGAAGTAACCGGCACGCTCGTTAAACACAGAAATAAGTCGGCACGTTATGTTCGTACGCGTTTCATTCAAATCCCTCGCTCGCGTTCACTTTTCATCCCCCCGAAACTAAACAATCATGGCTGCGGCGTCGCTCGAAAATACATCATGAATCAAAGGAGATACTTCTTCCTATTCGATGTATTTCAAGATGTTGGCACGACAAGAAAATTTATTGTATTTATTTATTATACGACAGAAAAATTTATGTTGAAGAAGTAGAATTATTATTTTGCGACACGGTTTTACTGAAACTTGATTTACTTCTAGAAGTTTTCCGGTTACCAAGGCGACATCTACCTTTTGAAGAGGCTTCCTTCTAATTTTTACAACGGCGCTTGCCCATTAAAAGAAATCAAACCAAGTACATACCACTCGCAGAACTATGCTATTTACAATATTTTATGTAGATCAAAATAAATTTTATGTAGTGTTATTATATGCTACAGCTACATTAATCACGACTATGCCATTGTATGCAGTAAAGAACAAAACTGAGTCAGTACCTTTTAAAACAGGATAACTTTTTTAAAATTCGATCAATAGACCGATTGATTAAATTAGTTCTTGTAGTATATCAAAAAATTCGTCACTTGATAGAATTTAAGAAAAAGTAATCGATTTTGAAAGGTGTATGTTTGTTTTTGCTCATCACTGTGGCTAACATAATATAAATGTGTTACAAAATTTGTTGAAATAATATTTATATTTAGATGTTAGTATATAATAAAACTATTGTTATTTACATGTCGACGAATCATGAAAATATATAAAAAAAAACGAAGCTCAAAAAAATACGATAACGCGAATTCTATACAAAAATAGCAATAAATATTTCAGACTTTTATTGAATTTTTGTGTAGCTATTTACATTATTATATCATAAATCTTTTTTTCGATATTATATATCATTGTAAGAATAGCGAATAATAATTTTATATTATTTATAAAATCGTCTTATACTGTATACTAATCATGATTAGTTTGATATTTACAATGTGTATTAGAAAAAGCCAACTTGTACATCAACTATGTACAGCAGAATGGCATGTGTATAAATTGTAGTTATTAATTACTTTGCACTTACGAATTAGCTATTTAATACAATCTTCTGTATACTTGCTTCGACTTCCTAATGTGCTATTTCACTCACATATAAGACCACATAATATTACGTAAGCTTTTGCTGTTTATAGATGATAATGTCAAATGCAAAAGAAATTATATGCAGCTTTCATTATCCTTAAATGTCACATGTGGTGTAGTATTGTTCCGTTATGTCGAAACTTTCCTTCCCGACGAAGGAAAGGCCTCTTTCTATGATCATAATTACATAAAACAACAGACATTTTGGAAATTTAATATAAATAACTGAAGTTGTTTCTTTTTGTACTTTATAGCTAGTCTAGTAATAGCAACCATGTATCTATAAAAAAACTACTGCAATTTATAAAATCAAAATAATTTTTTATCTTATAAACAAAAAATGGCATTGTGTTTCTTCACTTGTTAAAACAGCGATGAGAAATATATGAAGAGAAAAATTTTTTAGCACGTATAGATGAAAATATTGCTAGCGTTACTTCACCTTGGTACTGCACACTTCGTCTTAAGCGTACGTGGAAGTAAAAACTTTGTATCGAATTTTATTATACATGTAACCATAGTTACGACAAGTTCACTACTGGGCGCTGTAGCAAACATCACTATTTCGAGATAGAAGTAAAGAATGTAGTGGTCAAACACCATTGGACGTTGTGGAATTTTGAATTGGTGGCCTCAACAGATCATGGTATTGCAGCAAAGCTTCGCGTAAAGATCTTGAAACTTGACCAGATGCAGTAGCAATTGTACATTCTACTAAACAGGGATATAATCCAATCAGTTGCTCCCAAACGGATTTTTCAACTGAAAAATTAAATTAAATTTTTTTAGAGTAATACCAAATTTTCTAGGAAACTATTAAAATATAATCCTTTGCATCAAATTACTTTTTAACTTTTATTTGATTTGTCGAAACTAGCTTTTAATAATATGAGTTATTTTTAACAATTGAAGAGCCTAGTTCTACACTACATGTGAAGTTAAGAATGAAACATCAAACATGAATAGGTAATTAAGTCGTCTTATTAGTAGAATCATATTTTCGTTTCGATTTTAAATTCGAATTACCTTTATTTGGAGGTGCCTTTTTTAATGACACAACAAGCGTCGCCACTGCTTTCAAAACAAATGATATTTCTGACAATCTGTACCTAGAAAAGGTTCATATAATAAGTACTTAAAAATAAATAAAAAATCATCACATTTGACAGAGGTGATAACACAACTGTGTAATATCACTAAATATAAAAAAGAGAAGGCGTGAAAAAAATAACGAAACCATTACCTGGGTAATGGACATTTTCCACTACGCCTTTCATTTTCTATATACCGCCGCAATACTTCTTGGAACCTATGAAGAAGAGCAGTGACTGCCAATCTTCCAGCTACTCCTCCTTCGTCGTTTTCAGTATTTTTTGATGAATCGTGCTCCGATTCAGTATTTAGACCATCCAGAAGAGAAAATTGTAGCAATGTTTCGAAGCAAGTTTTCGCGAACTCTTCCCTCAATTTTGTTTCGCCATTATTTTCTATTTAAAAAATAAAAACAGTATTAGAAACAGAATATATTGTTTGAAGTATTCCGATATTTAAATATCAACACTACATACCAATGTTTGCTGTGGTTGCTGAATGTATAGAGCCTTTATTTAAGAGCATTACCACACGTAAGATAAACTGATGAGGTATATATTGTGAATGTGGCAAAACTTCATCACGCAAAAGTTCCATCACTTGACAATCTACAGCTTCGTCTGCTTGAATCTCTTCTACACCGCGTTCCACATTCAATACACTGTGATAAGAAAACACGTTATAATTTCTGTTCAATTAAACTGTTGTTTCAAAAATTTGTTAATGTTACCTTTTGGGGAATAAAAAATCATCTAAGGTACTCGCAAGTTCTGGCCACATACTCTGAAATTGTTCTGGACATTTTCTGGCCAGTGGCAGACCAGTATGTAAAACAGCAAGTAGACTAGTAACAGCTAGTTTCCAAGTAGTCGGTGACGGACAAGCATATTTCATCGATAAAGGCACGTGTAACGCTTCTATAATGTGCTTCAAAACTTGCCCTTCTATTACTGCTGCCTCATGCGCCGTCTTTTGATAAAGCGTCACGACCATCGACAGAGCTTTCTCTCCGAAAGGAACATAATTCATGGTGACCCAGTCAGTCTAAATTAATAAGATATTTTAATTAATATTCGTTCAGCAAGATAATAAAATACTTGAAGCGCAGACACGTACTACTGAGAAACCTCTAACTTGAGAAATATGTTTCGTTGGTATTTTACCATACGTGGGTGCTTCGCAAGCCAATTTGGAAAAGCTGAGAAGCTGCAGAAAGATTAGAACAATCATTGTTCGCAGATTGTCGGGTCCATTTAACGCTTCCTATAAAACAATATTCGAATTAGTTATACGTAGAAGTAAATAAATCAGGAGAGAAGAAGAAATTACAAACTTTTTGTAGAAGCTCCATAGAATGGAGCACACCGTCCTGTAAATGAGTAAGGACGACATCTGGCATTGTAGGTAAAATGAATGGCGTTGACTCACCATGCACCGGAACTGCCACAGCATTTTTCAGTACTATGCAAAGCTTTTGCAAATCCGGTCCAGTGAATCTGAGAAGGAAAGATAATGAGATTTAAAAAGATTATTAAATAATCGTGGATAAGCGCTAATATATTGTATAAAAATGTACTTGTTTCTGATGTGTTGAAAAACAGCTGGAAATATGTGAACTAATGCTGTTAAAAACGCTTGCGACGGTATGTAGGGTTCCGTTTCGCCTTCTTGCGGTGGGGTTGTACTTTCCATTCCAATATTAAGCCACACACGCCATGCGACAACCCATAATGCTTCAGAATCATTCGATTGTATTACCTCATTGCTATCACTACCTTTTTGAAGGTATAAAATCTCTTGAAACGATTTCAAAGCTGCCAACGATACCTATAGATTTACATTTCAAGTTTAAGTATCGCTATTTCCTTTTGCAAGAAAAATCAATGTTAGTACTGTACCTCGTTATTTTTACTAAGTGCAGAATTTTCTATAAACTCTAGCAAAAGCGACCAAGCTCTAGGAAAATCGCCCAACATTTGTAAAAGCTGGCGTTTTGTATTAAATACTCTCCCAACGCCACTCAACGTCAGTACCTATAAAATTAATTCTATTCACTAACAGAATACTTTTAAAAATAGATTTAAACTATCTAATTATCTTACAATGATATCTCAAAAGAAAAAATCCACTGTTATAATACAAACAATTAGTATCCAATATATATTATTACCTGTGTTTCAGCCCATTGCTTTTGTGCTGTGTTTCGACTATGATGAATAAGTATGTTTCCACTAGTGTCAACCTTTTCACTGCTAGCAGAATTAGATAAACTCCTAACTTTATCCAATAATGGAAAAAGAACTTGCCAGAGCACAGCCTGCCATGTTGGCTGGTGCAACAGACTACCATGTGCGGATATTGTTGAAAATAAAGTTTGACTGGCTGACTTGCGTACTGCTGGTCGTGGATCCACGCATAAATCACCTTGAAAACAGAACAGTATTTTTTATACTGTCCATTTTTTATTGTAATTCCAACATTGCTTTACTCAGATATTACTCATTACCTAATCTTGTGTATAGGCACATCCAAAGCTTATCAAACGCCGGCATATTTGTTGTTCCAGGAAAATCCGGAAATACAGACGAAGAATCTCCTTTCAAAGAAACGCAAAGTTTCTCTTGATTTTGATAAAAATAATCGCTTATATTCCACTGTAGAGACACACAAAGAAATTAATAAATTGGACTTTCTATGAACAAGTTAAATGTACATGGTCTATAGATTCGTTTATCTACTTTAATCTGTGAATGCTATAAACGATAAAAACTGTTTATTTTATTTAACTGCCTTGATTGTAATTTCAGTCGTTCAAGATATTTTTGCTCGGACTTTAACAACGTTAGGCACTTGTAATTCTTCTACAATTGGATGAGCGCGTCTTTTGATCATGTTTTCTTGATCTGATATATTCCAATGGAATTCCATGGCTTGAAACTTTTAACTTCACTTCTCATCTCTTGTACGATTGAAAAGAAATGCACAAGCAATACCATGATTAACACACATGCAGTTACATAGTTCAAATATTGGATGCTGTCGTAAGAAATTCGTTCTTACCATCAATCCAACAGCAGTCAGTGAAATATTTAATTCTTGAGTTTGTGAACCAAATTTGGCAGCCGTGTCGACGCAAAGTGGAAGACACCGCCAAGGCATCACTGGCAGAAAATCAGTTACTACCAATTGTAAACACTGAAAAGCTATTCTAACTAAAGCCTCCCTGTAAAACGTCACAATGAGGAATGTTATTTAATAATGTCAGGTCTAGATTCATTTAAGTAATATGCAAGATATACCCATGGTGATCAGACACTGCTCCGATGATACCAAGTACCAAGGGCCAACCATGATATAATGTCTCTCCAGCACCATGTAGAACTTGTAGAACACATTCCAATTGACGTTGCCTCACGTCACCATGGCGCACCGATGACAACTCGGACAGTGGTCCTAATAGTAACGTCTGCAACTTCTATGTAAAAAGTATGAACCAAATTTGAATGCTTTATTCTAATAGAAGTTGATATAATTGAATGAACTTGAATACGTTGTCACGAATAAACATATGTACTTGATTATCACGCAAAGGCTGAGGATATTTATGTTGAAGTGCCATTTTAACAAGGTATGTAATAGCTTCCACTCCCCACTCCCTCATACGAATGTGCGGATGTTGACAAACTTCCAGCAAGTGATTCGTTAATGGTCTCCATAAAACCTCCACTCTAGGCAAATTCACCAATCCAGTTTCCAACAGTTTGGCAACAGCGAACAACGATGGTTCCTAATATAGACATTTATCATATATTTGTACAACTTGAAAGAAGTATATATTATAAACATGTTATTACTTACCCGATTAGAATAAGCTAGTTCCATGGCTTCATGGCTCAGTTTGCAAAGAGCATCTATTAAATGATGAAGAGCTACGTCGTCTAAATGCTGACTACTTTCAAATAATCTACTAAGCATGGCGCTGAGGACAGGTAGATCCGCCATTACTGCATTTGTAAGTACTGCATTTGGATCTGCAGCAGTCCTACCAGCTTTCAAGGATCCTCCTGTAGAAGGTTTTAAACCGAGTATCCAGACAAGATGCTGCAATGTTGTAAGTACCAGATGCCATGCACCACCAAGTATACTGCCATGGCAATGGGCAAGTGATAATAATGCGCGCATGCATTGTAAGTTCTTTGCTGTTAGCATCACAGGGCCCTGGTGTGCACCTATTTAATCATAATATAATTTAATAAAGTCTGCTATATATTAGACACAGCTATTTAGGCTTTTGTTATTTTTACATACCAACAGGCAAAGATGCAGTAGGTAGAGGAGTACCAACAGCTACAACCTGTTGTCGGTAGTCTGGTTCTCCCATAGTCAAATTATACTGAGCAGACTCCTGTTGTCTTGCACTTGGTATGCCTTGTGGAGCATTGTACAGAACTGTCAACGCATAATGGGGTGGCAATGAGGCTTTACATATTGCTGTGATGAACGCATCACGAGGAGTTTGCAATTCCAATTGTCCACATAAAGATGCGAAGATTTGGATAGCTTTCAGTACATTTTCTGTCGCAGATTCGTCGGTACTGGTGTAATTAGAATCAAATACAAATTGGTTATATAAATGTTTTAGAGCAGTTTTATGCCATGGGAAATAATATTTATGTACCTAGCATCAATCAAAGGGCTTAATGCGGCTAATAAACCGCACCAACTCGAATTGATGAGCTGAGCATGAAGTTTTCGTTCAGACTCGATCGGTTTGTATGATTGATTTCCTGTCATAGCTTCGCCGGAGCCATTAATAGCAAGAGCAATGGATCGTATAATGTCCAATAAACATGCATAAGCTATACTGATTCCATAGCCTATTGGTATTTGTGGTGGTTCACCTTTATCGAGCATATCCAAACTGAAAATTATTTTTGGTGAAAGTATTATTTTTAGAAATACAGAAATGTGAGGTCATAAATCTACTTACTAAGTAGATTTCGCTTGACCACTTGTGAAGGTTGCGACTACCGGCAACCAAATGCCACGGGAATAAAAACCAGGCTGTGGTGACACACCTGGACCAATTGGCATTCCCGTGAATAACGGAGACGCAGTATTTTGTGGCATTGTTGTACCTGCCGCTGTATTATGGAACTATCAATATCATTTGGTTTAAAAATATAAAAATTATTAATAAATTTAAAATTACCCATATTACTCTGATTCATCATTTGAGGATTAACGAAAAGACTATGCACATAGGCGCCCAAACTATTTACAATATCTTGGAAGATATTAGTTGCATGAGGTTTTAAGTCATAACATTCACAGAAGTTTGTAAGAAGATCGGCTTGCACTGTCATCTTATGTAAAACCTCCAGTGCTAAAGCTCTCTGCCAAGTTGGTTTGTCTGGATCCAAAAATTTCACAATCAAGGATAAAAATATTTCACATTCTGTTACCTGAAAATATCAAATTTCACAATAAATATTTCACATAATGATATACGAAAAATATTTGATAACTGTAACTTAAAATATTTTACTTACCAAAAGGGAATGATATTTCTGTATTAATATGGACACGACCCTAAGAAGTCTCATACTAATAGGGAAATAAGGCTTATCCAAAGGTGTAGCTTGTTGTAGAGATGCCGGAACAGAATTACGATATTTGATATTTGGTGAAAAAAGTTTAATAACGAGTGCGCAAACCCTTTCTTTCAAGAGGAAACTAAATTCTGGATGCTGTAAAAATCATCACTGATTTATCAATGATATTCGATTTAATTGTCAGATATAACTACCTTGAAAAAAACTGAGGAGAAGTTTGTTAAAACAGACTCTAATAATTCCAATCCAAATGTACGTGTCATCTCAGTAATACCAATTAACCAGTAGGGTTGATCTGCATTTACCAATTGAACTAAATCCTATGAAAAAATATTAAAAAATTAATTTTATAATGTAATCTAATAAAGAATCTCAGTGTGCCTACCTGAAACATTAAATATGCATCAGCAGCACATGGACCTAAACCTTTAGGTGCTTGATTAGTAGGGATTTTCAGTTCTTCTAAATTAATGTCATCTGAGTCTTCATTATCTGGACTTTGTTCATCTTCTACAACAACACGTTCAAACACCAATGACACTAGCTGTCTTACAGTAGCTCCTGCTGTGTTGATTGTTGTACTATCTTTTGTAAAATGTAAACGAAAGCAAAGAACTAGATTCTGAAAATTAAACCACATGGTATACTTATCCTTTAAGGCACAAATTTTAATTTAAAGCCCATTGCAGATTATTACCCTTGCAAGTGTTTCACCATGCACAATGGTGTTACTTGTGAGTAACAAAGTTACAGTCTGTAATACTTTGACTTCTTCTGTACCAGACTCCATCAACATCCATAATGTGTCTGTAATGTAGCGTGCACCTTTTTGATCAACAGCTTGTTGTGTAATTAACCTTTGCATTATAGTTAAACAAAACTAAAACAATATGAAAGAATATAGTTTGAAATAATTTAATATGATAGAAATTAAATGAGGATAAAAACATCTCATCCTTAGAAATATACCTTAATAATCTTCACATCTTTGCTTTCACAGCCTTGAACCAAAGGATATAAGATTTGATTTACAATGTAATAAATAGGAGTACCAGAGGCATTTGACGTAGTTCTTATTTTTGTTATTCCCTCTTCACATGACTAAAATAAAGTACATATAAATAAATATCATGGTAGTATTATAATTTATGTAAATATTATGATAATAAGGTCTATTACATCCATAGTCATTTTTTAGAATGCTTCTTAAGAGTTTTGCGAACTAACCTCACTTTCTCATTAAACGTTACGTTAAAATAAACATTTAACTATTCAATAAAACCTGAATAAGTACATACTTCTTTGATGTGAGGATACTTCTTCTTCGTTTCAGAAGCGAGGGCTTTCAAATCAGTTTGCAGTGACTCCAAAAATTTGGAAATATTTTCCGGGTTTGTCCCGACAGCTGCGTTCGCCATCGTAACGCGATTCTCTTTTACAGACTTACTATAAAAATCTATTTCATTGTAAGCTATAAGCAATCCTTTAATAAACACATGCCGTCGTAATACAAATAGTATCTAACTGATAATAGGTGAGTTGGCACGTCCCATGCCGATTATCACAAATGACAACGGACAGGTGACAATCTATCGAACTTGTCCTTAAACATTTTCAAACTTACGTCACTTTTAAGACATCTCTTCGAACAATTATTTAATGGTATTTCGAATGGTTTGTTTCAAATTCTTTGACAATCGTGATTTACTTCGGTAAACAATTATTTGCATCTTAATTGCAACACGATCAAGTAAATAATAAACCGTGGCATGCAATGGCGCTGATAACTCATACGATGTACGTATGTGTGTGTGCGTTCGTAGATGTCGAATTCGTGGGAGTGCTTATAACTTCAACCTTCGGTCACTCTATATTTAGAGTGGAAATGAGTGTTGTATTTAACAATACGTGTATTATGGAACGTACAATTATTGTAAAGTGACAAAATTTTCTTAAAATGTAACATTCTATTCTTAATTCAAGAGCCTTACGTGGCCCCTGGATATGGTTCTTAAATTGAGAGATTGCTATACATGCATACATATGTATGCACATATGTATACAGATAATTCGAACCATTTTTGCAATGCTGAAAAAGTTGAACGATATTTTTACTGTAACATAGTAGCAAACTGTGTCCGACAAATATACATAATTTTACGAACAAAATATTACTGCCGTCCCTAGTTAAAATGTTTTATTAATTAATTTACTACTTTTTACAATATTTTTAAATATTTGGGACATCACATATTGTTTACCTATTAAGTAAAGTTAAACTATCTATTGTATTGTATTTCATACAGTTTCAACGGTAATTTCAATCATTTGTTTTCATTTACTCAAGATTTATTTTATTAATTTAGAACAGAATTCGGAATTAACGAGTTCGCAACGGAGAAAAGTCTGAAATATGCTGCAGAATAGTGGAGGGGAGATTACATAAATTGGGATTGGATAATGCCATTGGAGTACACTGGCAATTTCCAATCGCAGTGTCATCAGCACCCCCCTTGGCAATTTTATTGTGCATTTCAGATTAATCTCCGAAAATTACTTGACCCGAATAAGTTAATTTATTATTAATAAAAAAAAAGGAATTTCATTTCTTAAAACACCAGAAATGTTAGTCAAGACAATTAGAACATACATTAACTTGTGCACGCATGCGCATTTGCTATTGGCCACTGAGAAACGCTGTAGTTGAGCATCTACAAAAATGGTCTGTGGACAACATCAGTGCGTAACTTCAGAGATTGCGTAACCCACGAGTGAAGTGAGTTATAATTGAAGGGTTTGTCATTCTGTTGTACGATCAGCAATGTTCATAGTATACTTGTTGCTCACACGCGGCTAAGTTAGTTTGGCGGTTGGTCGAGGAGGGAAGAAAGAGGACAGTGACGGTTGTCCAAGGGTTCCTCCTCTCACGTTTTCGTCGGACTTCGCGAGCTTTCCGCAAGCTGGTGGAGCGCGTCCCGATCAATTAGCATATGCTACTTCCTAGCGGGAATTTTGTTTCACTGATCGAATAAAGGTAATTACATGACAGTACGTATGCATATATAGGTATATAGATATACATTTCAATAATCAAGTGGTCCTCGGTTGGATTTCCTATGCCAATAAAAACGGAGTCATTCCTGAGCCAAAACTTGACAGTACGTTTTTTCTTTTTTCTATAAAAGTAAAAGGCCGCCTTTCTAACCTAAATTCCAAATTCTGTCATGGACTGTAATCCGCGGGGTATGGTGAGGAGGGCGACAAGCGCAGGGTCTCCTTCCCTTTTTGACAGCTAAAAATACGGTTTTTGACGAAGCGTTCGCGAGATCGAGCATCTTGACTATTTCGGCTACGATAAAACCCGTAGACACGTTTTAAATCGTTTACGCAGCATTCTACGCTGGAAATATGTATCTCGTCGTTTACTGCCGAATTACACGTCTATTTGCGATCCACGATTAATTATGTCTGTGTTGCTTGCGTTAATCTCCGTAACCAGTGAACGTGCTTGTTGTTTACCCGCGATTCTTCTGCTTTGCACTTATATGGTAGTACTTGAATAACGATGAATTTAATATGCATGTGGTTTCAATAAGGATATCACATCGTAATTTCTTGCCTTCATGACATTATTACTTGTAGAATAGCCTCACGCAGTGTAGACATATTTTTATGTATATTCTTTTTAACCATTCGTTAACGTCAACTAAGTAAATTTTTATTGATATGTAGACTAAAATAACATTATATATTTGAGTACGTTTAGGAATGTTACAGATTAATAGGGCACTTGTTAGTAATAATTGATAATAGAATTTGCAAATTCTATTTTGTATAATTTAACATAAATTTCTGTTAATTTGCTTTTAGAGTTGAAAAAGTATTATGATAAAATCACAGACACATTAGTCTTAGAGGAAAGGATAATTTTAGTTCGTATTATATTTACTATTACAAAAACAGACTCATTTCTGAAAATAGAATAAATCACTATTTAAATTTAGATCAATTGGTCAGATCATAATCATCTTGTGTGGCTCTTATCTATGTAATTGATATCTATATTGATTCTTTTTATTCTTGTTATAAATAGAAATCTGTAATATTTTTAGAATTATCTTGTATGAAAAGTTTTACTATTGGAAAGAGTAGATATATTTTCTTATACTTATGTGAAGTTATTTTTATAAAATGTATCAAGTATAATAATAATTTTATTTCTATCCATATTTTTCTAAATACTTAGTAAGATATTATTAAATAAGAAACCAAATAAGTCTACAGTTTAGCTGTAGTAGTATTTTCTTTTCTTATATTTTTCTATATTGTTGTAATTTGTAATTATTTTTCTTTTATCTCTACCTATATTTTTTTCATATTATTTACATTACATTTCCTTTAGTATGTTTGTTATTCCCAATTATATCAATCTATTTTAAATGTATAAACTACATTTTGGAAATTAGTAAATTGATTTCAAGGGAGATGTAAAGTATGTTAAAAAATGTATTTACAATCAAGTTAAATAAAATGAAGCTAATTTTATTGGTACTAGAAAGATGTTATTTGTACACAGAGATCATGCTCCATAATGATCTATGGATATGATTGATAATTTTATGAGTAAGCAATTCGATAACATTCATAGCTATAAATGGATTCATTATCACAAGGATTCTTACACAGATAGTTACTTCCTATTTGGCATCATATTCAGTTACTCATCCTCTATTTCATTGATTTCCAAGTATTTTGCAATGCTGTATAATGAGCAATATAAAATTAGTTAAATGAAATAATGAATAGTCATATGTAAGTTATGTACTGATATATAAATAGGATCTGTGAATTAAAAAATGCAAGATATACAAATGTCTAAGATATAATTTCTCTGTTTAGTTTACAGGTAATTCAATATGTCACACCATTTTGTCACAGTTTGCGTAGTGTGCGTTTTGTGCGCAGCACATAATCCTTGCTCAGCACACACTGAAATATCAACTGCAGGACAGAGAGTTCGTAATACTGCGAATTCTGAGAATTTACCAAAACTTAATGAACAGCTGCAGCCATCATGGTTGCTAATGAAATTTAAAAAATCGCAAGAGAAGGATAATAAGAAATTCAATTTAAACAATTTAGGCACTTATAAAAGTGGTGCTGTTAAATTTTCTAATAGTGAATTAAACAATAGTAATGTTAACGAAATACCTACATTGTTAGTGCCATCCACCAATGATGAAGTTCACACAAAAAGAAAATCCACTCTACAGGACATGAAAGTAGACAAAAAAGTTGAAGATGCTAATGTTCCAGAGACAGAAGAAAATTATACTTTAAAGGATTTAGAAGTAATGGAGAGACTAGGACAGACTGAGATAAGTTACAATAGAGGATTAAAGTCTTCAAGATCTACAAAAAATCCCAATTTGGTCACCATGAGTAGAAGAAAAAGAAATGTAGATGTTATAGATGAGAAGTACTTCATGAAAAAAATTTTTGAGACTTATGGAGATGGTACTAGCGTGACTATAGAAGGTTTTGAGAAGTTATTGAGAAAGTTAGGATTACTGAGGTTACTAACAGATGTATCTAAATTAGAGGATCTTAATGCTATTACTAGTCATGAAAATCCATTAGGTAAGTTTATTTTCATCATTGTGATAATTGTGTGTGTGAAAGACAAAACATGTTTCAGTGTGTGATACATGGAAAATATCAATATATTACTTTTAATTATCAATTAACAGCCTATCAATCATAATAAATCTCCCCTAATGTATCTACATACATCTGCTTTAAGCATACCTTCTGAATTGATTCTATATAAGAACCATTTTAATAATAATAATTTAGCTTAATTTGAGGGTTCAAATTTCTGTTCAATGGACCTATTAAGATACTTATTGATTTCATTGAATTATTCTGGTTCTTTATTGAAACCTGTTCACAGTAATTTACTGTAAGAAAAAGAATAGAAAAGCCCATTAGTTTTTCAGTTCTGATAATACAAATAAAATGCAATACTATTTATGTTTAGATAAGATATAATTAAATACATAGGCCTTCTTATGTAATCTTATCTTGTACAAGATAAGTAGTGTTTGTTACTATTCTATTATCATATACACAGTGGTTTCTAAAAAGAAAACTTTTTGTTGTAGAAAAATCAAAGAATATGCAAAATAGTGGCCTATCAGAGTATGAAAACGGAATCAGAAAAGAACGGGTAAGATAAATTTTCATTACCAAATTCCATTTGATTATAGAAGAATGGAACACACTTCTTTTCCTAATATATCAAAGATTTCTCACACGTAATTGTCCCCAAATTTCAGTGCTTAAATAGCAAAGAATTATTAAGTACTGTTGCAAGAGATATGCCCTACAATTCCATCACTAATAATAATACAACATTACCAAGTTGGCTTTTTGAACGTGTGTGTCCAGCTCTTGTTTACCAATTAGCAGGTGAATCGAGTTCGGAAAGAAATGGATGCATTCTTGTACCAGAGAATTATAAACCAGTAATAGTTACTAAATACCTTGGAGAGGACGTATCACGTAATATGGTTCAAGGTAAAAAATATAACGCATCCTAATCGCTGAAATCATCGCGAAGTGTTAAATAAAGTTCTTTTTTGTTTTAGTGTGGGCCTATTCTATAATCAGTATTCTAATAATTAGTCTCTGTGGTTTATTTGGTGTAGCTGTTATACCTTTCATGGGTAAAATTTACTATCACCAATTATTGCAGTTCCTAGTTGCTCTTGCTGTAGGAACATTATGCGGCGATGCTCTTATTCATTTGTTACCCCATGTAAGTTTTCGTGTGACAAATAGTCTTTAACGATCATTATAAATTAATAATAAATAAATTAATAAATTAAAAAATTATATTGTTTGCTGTAGGCGATGATGCCGCATCACACACATGATCATCATGGTTATGATGATAATGATCATGCTGAGCTAGATCATAAGGAACAACACAATATAAATATGTGGAAAGGAGTAGTGGCAATGGCGGGTCTTGTACTATTTTTTTTTACAGAAAAAGCTTTGACATTAGTTGCAGAATGGAGAAAGCTTCGGCAACGTCGTAATAAGGTAAACGTTATAATTAAAAATTGAGAAAACAGGAAATGTAAATATAGAATCCATTGTAGCTCCCTTCGCGAGTTAGAGTAATGCGTGAGACGGACGGACCAAACAGTAACGTTGTTGGCGAGAAACTTTGCAAACACAAATATTCATCGTATCCTTATTGTTATGGAGAGATTAATACTGATGCCCAAGGTATAGTATTGTATTCACTTTTTACAGACTTGATTACGTTATCGTCGCTAATGTTAATATGTTTTACTACATCTTTGAGATATTATTAAGTGTTATGTTCAATCTATTTATTGTTTAGATAATCATCATAATCGTCAACACAATAATCATGAAAAGCCTCCTGTTATCGATGAGGAGAAACCACTAACATCAAATTGCAATTCAGTTTCTAAAATAATGACGAACGACGGAGAAAAGAAATCAAACGAAGATTGGAGATTAGATGAATCAATTGTAAATACAAAGAAAAACACAGATGGTGCTGATATACCGCTAAATAAATCTGAAAGTTACACTGTTATTATACGTGAGCATGAAACAAAGCATCATGGTCACACCCATTCCCACGGTATGATTTAATTGCTTAATCTAACTTCATTACTTTCATATATGTTAAGTATCTCAATTAAGTGGTTAAATGTTTTTATTAGGCCATGTACATTCTGCACCAGAATCTTTATCAAGCGTTGCTTGGATGGTAGTTATGGGTGATGGCTTACATAACTTCACAGATGGTATGGCCATAGGTGCTGCTTTTTCAGCGAACATAGCTGGTGGTTTCTCAACGGCTATAGCTGTGTTTTGCCATGAATTACCTCATGAAATAGGTACTGAACTTAAATTTTGATTATATTAACTTGTGTTAGAGACGATCGAAGATTTGATTTTAATTTATTTGCCCAAATAGGAGACTTTGCGGTTTTATTAAAAGCCGGAATGAGCGCTAAACAAGCTGTCTTTTATAATCTGTTATCTTCCGTACTCTGCTTATTTGGAATGGTATTTGGCGTGTTATTGGGTAGCACTCCGGCTGTGAGTAGCTGGATGTTTGCAGCTGCTGCAGGAATGTTTATTTACATAGCATTAGTAGACATGGTAAGTAATATCTAGTTTCTATTGTAAAAAGAAGATTGAATCATTAACACGTTTCATAATAATAAGGAATAATGTCTTGATGAAGACAGTATTAATAATTTAAGAAGATAATCTCACTTAATTGAACCTTCTTTTTTAATTTGGTTTTAATTAATATTGATGAAATAATGTATGTGTAATTTAGATTCCAGAACTATCTTCAAGTCATTCTGCGGAACGTAGTTCACAGTGGCAATGTATTCTACAAGGGCTAGGGCTATCGTGCGGCCTTGGAATAATGTTAATTATAGCACTCTATGAACACGATCTTAAGACTATGTTCAGTGATTAAATTTTCAAAGACTGACAACTTTTTAATGGTAAGCTTGCAATACTGCCTACAGACCTATGTGTTATAGGTCACTACCTGAGTCAATAAAACTTTAGTTGTGAGTTCTTACCGAAACAACACTTTCATTATAAGACTAATTTATTTTTTTCCTTCTTTGTATGCCTAGCATAAGATTTTCTGTTGACAACAACATACTTATTGTTGTTAAAAAGAAAAGAAAAACTTAATACGGTACTAAATGGTAATAAATGCTAAATGTTTTATAACATTTATAACGTAAAGAGTATTCAATGCACAAGTACGAATGAAATAGGCAATTCGAAGAAACTTAGATAATTCAAATACAACGACAATATTCGAAGTATACTTATTAGAAATCGTACGTGAGATATTATGTTCTCTGAAAGTAACGTTAAAAGGAAAAGGATCGAGAATAAGGTTTAAATACTTTGAAATTTATTGGGCAGAACATTATGAAGATAGGTAAATATAGTTAATTATTATTGCATAATTGTTTGATATATTCATTACGAAGATCGCATAAATTTGTAGAAATGTCATGCAGTTGTCGATTAGTTATAATAGAATTGTATTAGAAAGCAAACCTCTCGAAAAATCTATAATATTATTATTCTAAACAATAATTATAAAGTACACACATTAATGTGTGCATTTTTCTTTTAATCATCAATTGCTTGGCGTTTACGCAATTTATATATACTTCATAACTATTAGCGCTCGGAGTTATCTCTGTTATATTTAATGATTGTAATCTTTATTTTGGTACTATAATTTAGATAATATTTCAGATAAATACGCCTTTATTGAATCGATGTCGCAAATAATGCTGTCGTCAGATGTATTATTGAAATTAACAAAGTGCTCTATATCTTTTAAGATCATTTTAAAGTCAAGTAGATATGCGTTAGTTGAGACATAAAACTTATAATAATGCTAAGAAAAGATAATGATATTAAAACAACATCAAATTATAGAATATCAGATATATTCATTGATCATACTTGCATTTTAAGTTTACAGACGCGTTTGTTTCTTAAAATTTTGGTGCTCTCATCCAATTACGGTGTTTTATTGTAATTATCTTAAATGTATTATACACAGATTTTTCAATTACAATGCTATCAGAAAGGTGCATATACGGCCTTTTATTCAGCAAGCACACTTTGTGAAATAAGATGTTCCAACAACTGCTATAGCGCATTCTAATTTTACTTAATATCTGATACTCTCGCACATCAAATAATTTTGTCATATTGACTTAAATGAACAAAAATGGTACAAAAAATACTACCCCATTCGGAATGATCGGATATTATTCACACTTCTCAAATATTCTCCTATTGTAATATGTAATTACCAATATTGTTTGATAGGTAATTACTTATCATTCTATGTACATATCTGCATCTCACGCCATAATATACAATTGAAACTTCAAATTCAAATAATTGTAGCTATAAATCTAAATATTTTTAGCTGTACTTATGTAAATTAATTATAACTTTATTCATGACTGTAATGGAAAAAATTTAATTGAAGATTTAAATTTTCAAAAATTATGTTTCAAATGAAACTTATTTTCTCATTGTCGTATGTAATAATTTCTAATCTGTAATGCATTTATCGTGGCAACTACCGCAAGAAAATAGAATGTCCGTGCAAATATCTCTGGCTGCAAGGAAGAACGCTGCAAGTTACATGTTTTTATCTCTGGGATATTGTCGCCTGAAATTTTGATCAACTAATGCTTCGTACTAGTAGTATTTCAAATTACAGAATCTTTTGAATCTATAGAATTTGTTTCGATGTCGTTGTTTCTAATAAGTACGTAAATTCTATATCGTACAATTCAATTAATGTATTAACTTACTTTTTTTAAATTGCGACTTACGGGGTTTTTCCTTATAGCCGCAGTTATGTATTATGCACCTTCTCTATTACTTAAAAAAATTAATGTACCATTTAAACAACCAAATCGCGGAAAAAACCTCATGTACTTATTGTAAGTTACTTATGACAATTATTTTTTGTATGTTAATATTAATGCTACAATCGATAGCAATGTATTTTTTTACAGAAAATGTAAAAATTGAAAAAAAGCATTGTATTCTTGTAAGCGCACATTTTTTCTTAAATTGCATCTTATATTAATACTGATGTAATTAATCGAATGATTTGCGCTTTTTTTGTAAAAATTGAAACGCTGAGTATAAAAGAATTAGTTTTCACATATTATTACGTGTTTAAACGTTATTACACTTCCTAAGTAATTTTAATTTTCCTTGCATAAAGCATGTTGCTTAATAATTTCATATTAAGAATGTTTTATCTATTTTTTTTAAAAGTGTTTATGAAAAGTTTAGGGAAAAAAAGTATAGCATAAAGACTTCAAAAAAAGTTTACGAACAATTATCCTTTTTATTTTTTAAAATTGATTAGTAAAAGGATTTTAGTGACATATTTACAAATGAAATATTTAACAACAAATATGACATACACGAATGGTTTCTGTTGTTATATAATATGTATTACCTATTAAAAATATTTTTTCAGCATTTAAGTAATCAATAAATAATTATAATAAAACGTTACGTTTTTCAATATTGTTAAGTAATACGACGATATCCAAGTAAGTTTACGAAAATTATCTAACAACAGATATCAATTGTGAACTGTTAGAGATCATAGAAAAATGTTATGTCATACAGAAACAAGGTCATCTTTATCACTCATCTGTGCTGATAAACTAAACGCAGTGTCTGTGCTAGCTTCGCTATTTAAGCTTTCATTAAATACTGGTTTTATGTGAGCAGCATCGCTCATTTCTCTCATTAACCCAGCCATATCGTCGTCTGGATCAATTTCTTGCATTTCACCCACTACGTCGATCTCCATAGACTGACTATCTGTTATTGACATCTCTGGCACTTCCGGTTTTATTTCCTTAAACTGGTTTAGATCATTATGTTTATATTGGCTTTACTCGTGATTATGATAAGAGTAATTTTAACATTTACCTTCATAGATTCTAGTTTACATTCAGATGGTAAATTCATATGGAAAACACAATTTGTATCAAAAATCACAGGTACTGGCTCATGGCATTCTATATCTGCTCTAACAGCACCACAAGCTTTAAATAAAACTTGATGTTGATCCTGTGAAAGTAATATGATTTTTATACTACTATTTGGAATAGTATTATCGTAGTAAATCAGAAATCTTACTTTAAGGATGTGTTTACGACAATGTTTTGCAGCAGGAAGAGTTCTTTCTCCGCATTTTACTCCTCCTTCTGTGAATATACATTTTGATACACTAGGAATTTTTTGTGCAGGACCTTCAGTTGCCTATAACCAAAATATTATTTTTATTTTACAATCGAAAAAAATTTTAGTGAAATAAAATCAGTTTACTTGCGCATTACCTGCGCTCTGCGCTCCAATGATTTTCTATACAGAATAGCCTCAACTCCACTCCGTCTGTGATATCGATTTAAAGCTTTTAATTTCTCATACATTTTCTTTTCTTTTGCAGTTTCCTTTGGTTGATCATGTATGGCACACAAGGTTTCCTTTTCCTTTTTAAGGCCATGTAAATATTTTCGTCTCTTTTCTTTCAACGTGTACTGCAGTCTTCTGTATTGATCTATATAAAGTGACTGTAATCGTATCAATTTTTCTCTTGCAATATATATCACCTCCTCAGCAGTAAAAATTCCTGCATGCCTTAAAAAATTAATACTATTTATTTGATAGAAATAAGTTCCTTATCTTTGCATTAAGCATCTACAACAGTTGAGTAAGTAGTATTGAGAATTTAGAATTTTAATTGTGCAAATTAAACAATCAAAGATCAAAAGTTTTAGAAAGATTTGCTCAAGCTAAAGCATGCTAGCTGATATTCTACAAGCAGTCGTATTTTTTAAATGCATTAAACACTGTTATATCTGCAGCATAATTTTATCCTTACTTTAAGGGATCTTCTTGTGCACTGTACAAACTTTCATTATCACTATCATCTAGATAACTCCCTCTTAATGTATCGCTTACTACAGTAGGTTCAACATCACTGTCCGAAGAACTTGCATAATCCAAAATATCACATCCACTTGCATTTACCTTAGTTGCATCTACCTCAGCTGAAATCAAAATACAAAACTAATGTTCACAATTCCAAAGGTCATAATACAAATTTTAATTTAATACTTACTGAAAGGATCTAATGCTTTGACTTTTCCTTCCTCATCTT
The DNA here is from genome assembly GCF_028453695.1 of Augochlora pura. NCBI lineage: Eukaryota > Metazoa > Arthropoda > Insecta > Hymenoptera > Halictidae > Augochlora > Augochlora pura. Next base: position 21,687,690 of record NC_135775.1, on the reverse strand, counting down.
CAGTATCTTCTGTACTAGAATCAGTTGGCTTAACGTAATGACTTAAATTGAGTAAAAGCATTTCAGGCGTCTGTGGCAATGCATGTCTTGATGTTGACTTAATACGTGCTATCTGAGCCTTTCTAGTGTGCTCAGAACAATATCTGTAAGAAATGAACAGTTTAATAAAGTGCAAAGAACATTATATAAAATAATTTTTATAAATGTAGCCATTCTACATACGAAATATCCCTTCTGTCCAACTTTGGTGCTGGGTTCTGGCATTTTCTGCCATTAGTATTATATATAAAACCACATTGTTTGTAAGGAGCATTTGTATCTTCCAAGATATGCTTAGCACAATAATTGTATCCCTCTAGACAAGGCTGTGTGCACTCATAAGATGTATATAAACAAACTTGCATTTGCTTTGACTTCTTTGTGGCCGTTGTAGTCACAGGCATTGTTTTTGGGATACGAAACATACCTTGCCTATGTAAAAAAATTAAAAAAAAAAATCAATTAAAATTAAACATCTCAAAAATTCATATTTAAAAAATTTCGAAATTAATATTATTTATATTATTATAACATACTACAAACACTTTCTATAAATTCTAATTTGCCGCCACTACTCATATCGGAAATCAAAACAAATACATTAATTTCGTTGTTCGTCAACATTCCCCAAATGTACCATCACCCAGTATATAAAATAAAAAACATGAAATATAAATTATCATAAATATATATATCTGCATTAATTTTTTAAAATACAAGTCTAAAGAAAACGATATTTGTAACAAGTGGTAGTTGGCCGCCATTTTGTACGTGGGATGTTGAATGAAGTTTCATTGATGTATGTACGGATTTCGAAAGAATGAGGCGGACATGTGATTGGTTTTTGTGAAAAATCGGTAAAAAGGGAAATCAGCGGGACTTGAGAAAGCCGCGAGACATAAATCTTTTTAGAAACTCACCGTGATCACTTACATCAAATCCTTCGGAACGGAAAGACAGTGCCAACCGATTCACGCTTGTCACCGTCAACGTTGTTCTGGAAACTTCAGAGGGGGAAAAAGATAATACAAGTGAAACGTAAAGTAGTGGCGATCGTGCCGTAAGTCAAAAAGATGCGAATCAAAAAATAATAAATACTTGATAGAGAGCACTGGGGTCCTTCGGTAGGACTGAGATAACGGGAACGCTACTACAGGGATAACATTGGCTGCGTGCACATACTACTAGCTGAACGAAGGTTGCGTCACTTCCGGGAGTTTAAAGCTCAAAAGTTCTAATTGATAAACTACGTGATTCATACCTGTCGGTAGACTGAAAAACAGTTCAGGTAGGTTATGACGTTGGTTGTAAAGTGTTAGCCGAGTTGGTTTTACGTTACGCACGCGTATTTACTGCTAACCAAACCGCAACGTGCCCACGATCGAAAGAATTCCTCTTGTACAAGCACACGCGTTCGTCGCACTAACCGTGACGACGTAATTGCATCTTTTTGTGCAACAGAACAACTAGCACTTTATGGTTCTCAGACAAGATGGGGTAAATTTCACGAGATTGCGTAAAACCGTCGCATGCTAAGTATCCTCTATATATTGTTACATAAGAGGTGGGACAAAAAATTCGATATCGTCGAGAAACGGTAGAAAGTATTTAAACTTGTTCAGAATTTGAGTATAATAACCTTTTTCTTCTGTAACCAACCTCATAGCCTGCCGGGAAAACAATTTAAACGGAAGTTGCTTAACACGGTAATATACACGAATAAATGATGCGTGCGGAGGATATTTCCGTGCAATAATAGACGCCTTACAACGTTGATTACCTTGTGTACCTAACATATTATAGATATATCGAGTTCTAAATCACAACCCATTCTAAGACCGTGTTTTAAATGCGTGAATGTTCCGAGAAAGTTGCGAGGAATAAACTACACGTAAAAAGAAAAGACAGAAATGCAACGGCCCCTATAAATGAAATTTTAAAGTATAAATAAATCCTGTTACTGTGATGCACTATCAAATAGACGATTTTATTAACTTATTACAATTATACAGAAAATCCTGTTTTGTAAAACGACTCTGCTCGAGTAAATAAAACGTCCTTAAAAGAAGGAATAGAAAACCAATATCGTAACGGTGTCAGGAAGTTCCGTTCGAACCTCTGTAAACTACGACAATCTATTATCACATAAATATAAAAGAGTATTGAAGCCTTTGAAGCATTTCCGAAGTTGATTTTTTCATTTCCTGCACGATTCCGAAGCAGTGCGGTGAAGTTCGTCGCGAACAGGAATAATCCGTCGTCGCCGAGAAAGAGAACTATTACCACTTCCGGAATTTAAAAATGGCTTGTCAACGCGAACATCCGAGTTACTTAACTATGTATTAAAAATCGACGAAAAGCCGGTGACTGTATTGTAGACGAAGAGTAACAAAATATTCTCCGATAGTTTAGGAGGAAAATCAAACAAAGAGAAAACGTATTCCCTTTTCGAGTAACGTGCGATTATGATTCACTGTGAAAAGTTCCGCTGCTATGACCTCGGAGTGGACTTTCCGGTTGGCATAGTGACGTGAAGTTTCCAACGTGTCGCGATCGTGTGCTTGTGCTTGCCACCGCTGCCGCCATCGCGACCGCCGTGAAGTGCGCATCGTTAGTACCGAGTTGTGTGTACATATAAATGGCGACTGACGAAAAATGGTACTTTACGAAAGAACAGCTTATAAACACGCCGAGCAGAAGATGCGGCATCGACGCGGATAAGGAACTGAGCTACCGGCAGCAGGCGGCGAATTTCATTCAGGATATGGGACAGCGGCTCGTAGTGTATCCTTTTTAACGAGTGCATGTTCGGTTGCGTGTTTCTCAAGCTCCCTTTCCCCTTGTCCCTATCAAACGTTCGCACGTTTATTCTATGATTTCTACTGATTGTAAATGTTTCCTTAAACGGTCGTGCACCGCCGCGATCCTTTTTCCTTACGTAACGATCCCTCGATCGTTCCGGAATTTCGAGTAAATGCGAAATACGTAACGTGTTGTAAACATGAGTGACGTGCGAAAGAGGAGGTCACGCGTCACGATTATCATTCTCCATATTGGAGTTCCTCGCGTTGTGTCCACAGTGCGTTAGAAATTTCGGGATTTTTGTGCTATTCAACCCGGTCGCGGTTAGTAAAGAATGTCTTTGGTGTGCGGAAACATCGGAAAAAGTTTTGTTAGCTGAAAGGAGGACGGGGAATAGGGTCATGGAAAGGCTGCATTGTTTGCCAAGCCAAGTTTGACAGTAGTACCAACCAAAGGCACGGTTTCTGCTAATATTCCTTACGCAAGTACATTTTTCTTCTATTTTCAGTTTATCTTTGTTTACGCATCATTGTGATGCGTCAAGAGTCAATCTAGCTTACCAGCGACAATGTTATCATATGTCTATGTGAAAAGCATTCAATGACTAATCAGCTCTGTATGGTTCTTATCATTGACATTGTTCTGTGATCGATAGATTAGTTGAATTCTTTCTTATTTGATCATACCTCGATCAAACTATTATTATAATGGAATTTCGACAACACTTTGTTATTATCTATTAGTGAAGAATATTTATGACTTCTTCGCATAATAACTTATTGTATGCAGGCCACTCTGCGTCAGGTAAGAGAAAATTCAAAGAATGATTTTTCAGGATAGTATAGAGTTAGAATAAAAGAGTTGTAGTACTAGTTTGATCTATAAGTTATTAACAGTCGAAGTCAACTGACAGAGGCACAATAGTTCTGTGTTTCTATTGTTAGATCAGAGAGATATTTAATTGTTAATAGTCTAAAAACAAATAAAATCACAGTTCTTTTATTTTTGATTTTTTATCTTTGATCTTTCTGTAAGATCACATAACAAATCTTTAACCTGTTGCCAAACATCCTGTTTAACTTTGAATAATACATTTTAAATTTATATTTATAAGATTAATTATTAGAATTTGAAATGTTTCATAGACGTTCCCTAATTATGGGATATAGTAACCATTTATGCTCTCTATAACATTTTTATGTTTCAGATACATGTTTGTCATAAAATTGTTAATTGCCATACTGGTTGTGAGAACTTCAACAGATTCTTCATATCATTTTGAATTAAAAAGCTATTCTTGGGATTATGGGTTCAGATGAAATTTATTTAAAGAATTATAATTTTAGTACTCCTTCTTCTGTTCTATAATATAATAGTATTCTTGTATTAATTTTATATACTCAACATTTAATGAATATGTAGAGTGCTGATCTCTTTTGTACTATTATCTTTTCTTTCTATTGTAAGTTATTTTGAAGTTTTAATTTATATATATTCCTGATAATAAATAATATAAAACAAAAAAATGTTGATAGTACATATAGCCATAGTATAATACAAATAATTAAAAAAATGAGCTCAGAAGATCTTTCGATAAAAGGCAAGAATACAGAACAACATTGTGATTTAGTCAAGTTTTTTATATTAATGTAATTTACAATTTAAATAAAATTTTTTAAGTATAATCTATTGTTCCCTCTATTTTCTAATCTTACCATTTAATGTAATAATCTTCTCATATCTGAATGTAGTTTATTACTTGCATATTTTTTTTCATCTTTTTTTATTTTATTTGATCAACCTAATATATTTCTAAATGTATATTCTATCATATGAAACATGTTTATTTGAGAAGAGTTCCATATATTTTTATTTATATTTCAAAACGTGCATTGAAAGCTTCGTACATATACTATGTCATAACATTTCAATGAACAATTCAGTATCCAATATTTTATTTATGTTTTTGTTTACTAGATTATTCAGTGATCTCACTAATAAACTAAGAAACAGTAATTTTTGCTATAACTAATTTTCAGAATTAAAAACAAGTGTTGAATAGCACAAATCTTCCTTCTAATGTGAACCACAAAGTGTACAATCACTATTATATTAAAACATAAAATATAACAGGCAATTTATTGTTCAATATTTTCCTTAACCGGTCTACAACAGATCGCAATTATGTATCAACACAGCAATAGTGTACATGCACAGGTTCTACGTATTCCACTCGCTGTCACAATTCCACAGGAATGCAATAGCAGCTGCAGCACTATTTTTAGCAGCAAAAGTAGAAGAACAGCCGCGCAAGTTAGAACATGTTATCAAAATGGCACACATGTGTCTCCACAGAGATCAGCCCCCACCTGATATCAGGTCCGAGGTAAGATTTACACAATCAGTACAGAAGCTAAAGTTAAATCGTTATCAATATCATTATCTAAATACATATTCATTTATAGCAATATCTTGAACAAGCTCAGGACCTGGTTTTCAATGAAAATGTCCTACTCCAAACATTGGGGTTTGACGTCGCCATTGATCATCCCCACACACATGTTGTTAGGTGTTGTCAACTGGTTAAAGGTACATACACCAATAGCTTATTTTGTGATATTGTTACTTTTCTTTTTATCGTTTAAAGTTATTGTACTACATTTAAATTTCAAGACAAGTTTTTATTTTATAGGTGTCTGAAATTATAAAATTCTATTAAAGTTGTACACGTTTTTTTACAGCGAGCAAGGACTTAGCCCAGACTTCATACTTCATGGCATCTAACAGGTGGCTACACATTATTTCCTAGTATCTCTTACTCTTAGCAGTCTTCTGGTCAAATAGATGCCAGCTGGAGCATATTTCCAAGCTAAGACTGTCAGGCAAATAGCCACTGGCGCAACATTCTGACCTGTTTTGACGTGAGAAAGCAAAGTAAACGTGAAATGAAATTACATAGAATTTTTTAACTCGTTCGCTAAATATAAACAATGCTGTAACAAGAACGAATTGGAGAGACATTTGAAGATCTTGCAATATACCATGATAGCACGATAAAGTTTACTTTGATTTCATGCATTTTCTCAGTTCTAATGCGAATGTTTAAATTGTCAACAGTAACTTTTGGGGAGGAATGTTGCGTTGCAGTCGCGGTAATGTCTGATTCTAAAGAGAACGTATGCCAAAGCGAAACGAAGTTTATTTCGTAAACTAAGTTCACGATGAGGATTGCTTAATCGAAGGTAAATGAAATATTCTTAAGGACTGATCGTTTTCTCTTAAATTACGGTATATTGTCAAGTTTTTATTTTTATATTTACATACACTTATTTTTAAGCTGTAGATGCACAAAACAAATTTGAAAGAATGAATGAAATGAATGTGGGAGCAGTGATGCGATGAATGAATGCATAGAGATATGTAATAATTAAAGAAAATCGGAGGAAAAATAGATGCGTTAATTAGAATTTATCTATGCTACAACTTTTCATGTAATGGGATAAGTAGGTTGAATCACAATCTGGTCCCAGTTCATTCAAGTATTATTTAATGATAAGTACGAACGATCATTAAATAATACTTGAACAAATGATTGCATAATTAGTTTGGATCAAGCCTTAATCTATTTCTGTTAAAAAAGACGAAGTAATTGAAAATGTGGAAAGCTCTTGCAAATCTTTTTACTTGAAACAATACGTTCTCTCGAGTATATGGAAATATCAAATGAAAATTTTGATAATTTTAGCTTTTTGGTTTTTTTATATATATAACGGAATATGGTACTATTGTTCACTCTATCATGGGATTATGTTGGGGCAAACTTCGGTAAAATTTGTTACGATACAACAGAGTGTCGTAGGACATATACTGACAATTACGTATTTAAACAAAAATTTCATATAAATATTTTTGTACAGCTAATCACGAAAATGGAGTGTCTTTGCATTAGCATGTGTTCTTTTCTCACTGGTTTGGAAACGTACTCTTTGGAATTAAAAAAGATCGTACTCACAGACTGAAAAAACTTCTAATTGGAAATAATGTTAATCATTTTGAACGAATCGTAAGAAATTCGTCCTGGTTTTATCCCGATATTACCCATGTTTAATGGAACTTGTACTTCACCTTTTATAGTACAGTTCTTTTTATGCCTTGGGTTATATTACATGGAACAGTCGCTGGTACACGAGATTTCGAAGTTCTCTATAAAACTTATGAAATCATTTTTTTTTACAGTTTACATTTGACGACGATGTGTCTGCAGTATAAGCCAACGGTAGTCGCCTGTTTCTGCATTCATCTCGCCTGCAAATGGTCCAACTGGGAGGTAAACCATTAATAACTGCTACTCAACACACTATTAAGCTTTTAGAAAATAGTAAAAACAATTTATACTGAAACGATGAAATGATTTCCACGCAGATACCACAGAGTACGGAAGGAAAGCATTGGTTCTGGTATGTCGACAGGAGCGTCACCTCTGAACTTCTTCAAGAGCTTACTGCAGAATTCCTCCATATATTTGATAAATGTCCCTCGAGATTAAAGAGGAAAATCATGAGCATATCCGCCAATCAAAGTCCAAGCATCAATCATCCTAGTTTACCAAATTCACCTTTTGTGAGTATCTTCTTCTAGTCATTTACACTTCATTTACCTCTAACTGTATAATATACAGACAATCTTCTTTGTGAAAGAAAATGGTTCCACTAAGTTTCGTTTGCAGGATGCGGAGCCCCGTAAAGTGCAGTCTCCCGCGACAACAGCCGATGGTGGGCCAACATTCCATACGAGTCGACCTCATCACACGGATAAGCAAGAAGATAAGAAGCAGCTCGGTTCTGCTCCGACAAGACCACCGGTCGATTATCGGGAGTATCGCGAGAAGAAAGAACGAGAACGCTTAAGCAGGGAGAAGGTGTCAGTTCCGACAACAGCCACAATGACCCATGGTTCAGACATCAACATTCATCATTCACATCATCACAAACCTGTATCTAGTACAAACGTGTTGAATAAGCATCCGTTGCCGCCTGGACAGAAGGCGCTTCATCACAATCATCATCACCGACCAGAGGTAAAGGTCGGCCAGCCGGTACCGCAGAGACATTCGAGTGGTAGTCAAGCTAGGGAACCAAATCGCGACCCTAATAGGCAGAGGGTACAGCGGGAGTACAATTCGTCGGGCGGTATGAGTAGCAGTAGCAGCAGTAGTACTCTTCATTCACATAGCCACGCAGTGCCGAAGGAGCCGAGCGGGGATAACTCATTAACGGATTCGTCGACACACCGATCGGAGGTCGGCTCGTTGCAGGAACCAGTATCTCATGGAGCCATGCAGGAGAAACTTAGTAATAATAACCATAGTGTGCATAGATTAAGTGGCGTAGAGAGTAAGCATCAGGGTCACGACAAAAGGATGTATGACCCGAGGCATAAGCCGGTGGAGCATCGAAAAGACAGCGACCAGAAGTCTTACAAATACACGGACCCGTCAAGGGTGGACCGGCAGAGAAAATCTGATTCCTTGGAGCAGAGGTGCGAGGAGGTGAGGAAGATTATCGAGAAACCTTTATCTCTTCCAAAGCCGACATTGGACTCATCCTACGCTCCCAATGCGCAGAAACCGACACACCATACTAAATACAATCAACAGGAGAAGCTGCAAGTCAACGCAGTGTCCGTCGATGGGAAGTTGATGGTTCCCCAAGGCTCCTTCACGCAAGAGAAATCCCCGACAGGTTCCAGTTCGTTGCTCACCCAGAAGCCTCTGTCTTCGAAGACTGCATCTAATCAGCATACGGCTCACGGTGTGTCACAGATACTGAAGGATACGATCAAAAACGGTAGCTCTCAGGCGTCGAGTCTGGTATCTTTGAATAATCTCGACGATCCGAAAACGGAGAAAAGGCCACGACACGAGGAGCATGACAAAAACTTGCCCGAGTTGCAGCAGGGCGTGTTGCAGACGCCGCCGACCAAGCATAAGTCTCTGTTCAGCCCGGAGAAGGTGCCGACGCCGCGGGAGTCGCACTCGCAGAGGCCTAAGTCTAAGCAGAAGACGCCGCCCTCGGCGGCTAAAGTTCCTAAGCAAGAACGCGTGTCGGACACGTCGATAGGTTTTAATTTAGTATCGCCGTTTGCGAGTCCGCCGGGTTTGCCTCAACCAGAGACTCTTATAGGAAAGCGTTCATCGAGCGAGGTCTTGGCATCGTCGCACAAGAGGCATCGTTCTGGCAGTGCGAGCGAGGCTGGCCAACCGGTCAAGGTGAGGACGGAGGACGCGTCCAGCTTCGAGGCAGCCAAGATGCTTGGTAAGGTGCCGGAATTGATCCAGCCGATTAGGGATAATCCATCAAACGGCAGGGCCAGCCAGATCGTGAACGACGTTAAAATGCCCGAGCTGATCAAGCCATTTGACGCCGAACCAACGATGCTACGGTTCAACGCAGCGCAACACCAACAAGCGTTGTCTAATCAACAGGGAATGACTAACGGTCTGGACACAATGAAACAAGAGTCTCAGGATTTCCAAATAAAGAAAGACTCGTATAAGGCGGACGTGAAGAAGATCGAGCAGCAGACCAAGACAGACTATCTGTCGCCGATGAAGTCCGCGCAGAGTATAAGCGCTCTGCTCCAGGAGCCATTAGCGCCAATGCCGTCCCTCCTTCAGAACATTCAGCAGTTTAACCAGACGATCGCTCCGCAACAAATGCCCCACGAAATATTCCAGCCGCAGCACATGCAGCAACAGCAGCAACAACAACAACCACCTCCGCAACAACAGCAATCACAACAGCAGCAGCAACAACAGCAAGCTCAGCAACAGCAATCTATGTCTCATTCGATGCTGTTAACAGAGCATCAGATCCCTGTTCAGGCCCAATGCTTGTCTCTGCCGACGGTCAGCGAGCCGGTGATTGCCTCAACCGTGGACATAAGTGCGATCTCCGGACCGGTACAGAGTAGTACAGAGTCGATCATCTCTGTGCCGACGTCAACGACGACTTTAACAGTCCCGGCGCCAGTCGAGGAGAAGAAGTCGCACCACCACAAGAGTGAGAAAAAGAAAAAGGAGAAGAAGCTTAAGCACAAAGACAAGGAAAAGACCAAGGAGAAGCACAAGCACAAACACAAGGACAAGGACAAAGAAAAGCATCGAGAAAAAGACAAAGAGAAGGGCGGAGAGGAAGCTGTGTCGGCAGTGCCGATCAAGATCACGATACCGAAGGACAAGCTAAACCTGAGCACAGAGTCAACTGGCAGTGGTGTCGGCGGGAATCAGGTGTCGATCGACAAGAACAAGTCGCCGCAGAGCACGAGCATCAAGATCATTATACCGAAGGAGCGGCTGAAGGGCGCGGAGAACGTATCAAGCTCGCCGGCGCCAGCCATGGTACAGGGCCCGTTGAAGATCAAGATCAGGACGGACGGAATGTCGCGCAGCTCGACAGGCGCGTCATCGACGACGAACAGCTCGAGCAGCTTGGTGCCGGAGTTCGCGAACGAGAATCGGAAACGGGAGCGGGCCGACACGAAGGAAAGTCCGATGACCAGCCTGCCACCGTCGAAGAAGCAATCGCAGATGTCCTCGGCGGGATACGGCCAGCACCGGCCGGGCGAACGGCAGAACGGCAGGCACTATAGTTCGGGCAGCAATAACAAGGTACGTGGAGGCGGTAGAGGCGGCCGCCAGTATATCGGGCGTGGTCCACCACCAGCAGGATCGGCGGGCCATTACGGTGCTCCCGGCCAGCGCGACGGCTACTATCAGCAAGACACCTACAATAGTAACAATGCTCGTAATCCCCATCATTCCCATCCGTCGTCCGGCCGCGGCGATCCAGGCTACTCGAGGGGTGGCCCTGTGAACCAGTCTCAACCAGACTCCTTTTTCTTCGCTAATTATCCACCACCCCCGATGTACAACCCCGCCGGATACATCTACGAACCCGTCATGTACTATCAGTACCAGCAACAGTACCCGATGTATCCGACGGGGAACGTGATCATGACGCCCGACGGCGCCATCGACACGTCTGTACCGCCGCCATCCCTACCGCAAAACATGCGACAAGGTCAGAGCATGATCCCTGTCCCGTCTGCTCGGCAGGAACCCAAGACACCGCCACCGTTGCCGAGCGGACCACCCCCTAGTTCCTCGCCCCCGCCACCCCCGCCACCGGAATAACGTTCGTACGGAAATCCTGTCTTGTAGTGGACTTTCTGAGGTAGTTTCCAACGTAGCGTTTGCTCACCCAGCCACTTCTCGATTTTTCGTTCTACGGTTCTATCTCTTTGATAAGTAGGCTCGCTGGATAGCCCTTTGGAACGTCTACGACAGTTCGATAACAGGCGTTCATTGTCCACGAACTGCTTCGGGTTATCCATCGAGCTGATACATATTCTATCAGTTTTTGCTATTATTGGAGCACAGTGTTACAATGGAGAACATTTTAATGATTATTATTCATGTTTAAGGGATGAAATTGATTCTCACATTTGGACCGCTTAGTGCACACTTGTTAATCAGATGAATTCCCTGGAAATTTGTTTACATGGGCGAATTCAGCATCAACCCTCTATTTTTTAAGTCTGTGCGAAATGTATATAACATGCAAAGGGGTTGAAAGGACTTTGATTGCAAAGATGTGATAAAGTAAAACAAGACATAAAAAAAAATGCAAATAAAAGAGGATAATAGTTGAATAGTTTGTCAGAAATGTAATTTATACATAGAAACGGAAATTACGTTTGAGGATTATTTTTGACCCCCCCAAAATATATTGCTGCTCCATGAAAGATATAGAAAACTACTGATTAAAGTCACATTGTTGCAAGGAACACTATAAATTAGATGAGCACTTTGCAACAACGTCAGTGAACAGAAAATCGAGGAAAGTAAACAGCTATTCGACGCTAGAACCACCGATTGCTAAAAGCGAAGTTCCTAAAATACTATGCAAAGGGTAACAAAATCCTGAAAATTGACGCTTACGTTGATCCATTCATTTAATAATTTTCTACAAAGTCATCCTTGCAGCTCGAATAACCATAAAATAAGATAAAATAGGTCACGACCGATCCGGTGGTTCCAGCATTGAACTTGGAAAGGTTTGAAAAAAAAAAGAAAACTGAAAATCTTCTCAACGAGTTGCAAACGAGATCAAACGAACAGAAGCGAAGAGGAGAAGTGGCTGGACCCTCTCACCTAGCCTCTATCCCCCCTTCTTCCCCCTTTCCATTTTTTTTGTGAATGGTAGAAGTAGCAGCATGCCGTACGATCTCTATCCCCTAGTGTAACGGATATACCATATTTCGATCTTTCCACCTTTGTACCTGTAGCGCATCTCCTTAGTGTAGTATTCGAAATGAGTGTGGGAGTGTCTTCGTCGAAGAACGAACGCGGAAGGCCGAGGATCCTCGGGATTTTAGGACCTTGTGGAAGGAGAGAGAGAGCCACGGCCACACGAAGACGACCGTCGAGACAGTGTGTCGTGATTTCCGTTGAAGAGTCGATATCGGTATCCGGATTCGGTTCTTTCGATAAATTAGGGCCGAACGAAGTGCTGCCGGTGTATCGATGGGGATACTTCTAGGGAAACGTATTCGCGAAGATTACTTAAATCGTGGATTGCGTGAATGTCCGGGGGAGGAAGTTCGCAGCGAAAGTTAACGACGGTTTTGTTGAGAACGAAGCACTGCCAGACAAAACAGAGGGGGGGGGGGGGGGGTAGCTGACTTCCGGTCACGGTTAAACGTGCCGGTAGATCCTAACGACGTGCTCAATCGCGAGAGATAGGCCCTTATTTTCAATTCTTCTGTTTCTTTCCTTACTATTGTGCCACCCCCTCCCCGTTTCTTTGTAATATCAACGATATCGAGTTTCAGGGTGGTAAAATTCCTTTGCTGGCAAAGGGTTATCGACAGATAGAGAGAGTCGCGTTTAAAATAAAGAGAGCGAGCGAGCGAGAGAAGAAAAAAACGAAAAGACGAGAAGAAAAAATGATAAACTTACACAAAGTTACTTAAAAAAAAAATTATATCATATACACACAGATACACGGTCGTGCGAAATCTGTATACACGAAATAGAGTAAATAGTATACGTGATCATAAGTGTATTAACTCGGTGTGTGCTCGGAATTGTTTACGCGTTTGTAAAATTATGTTTGTGAACACGTTGATACGCGCCAGTTTTAGGTGATCCACGAGGGTTGCTTCGCGATCACAGAGTGTTTAGAATGGTTCCTTTCATGACGAATCATTCGCGAGAGATCCAGAGTTCCGGCATCGTTGCAAGACATGATCGACATGTTCGAACGATGCCACTTCTGCACGATTTTAACCGATTCTTCTCATCTTTTCTTTGTATTTGTGACCGATGGGTCGTTTCTGCATACTTTTCCGATCGAATGGGAGCAGCGTAGACGGGTAGAGAAGTTTATATGCTAGTTTACAAGTACTGTGTGTTCGCGAAAAGAAGGTGCAGCGTGTTTGCATTACCGCTTCTGTCTTCAGCCAATAGGTGTAATAATAGGAGTGACAGTAAACTGCAGCAGAATCGGCATTCTAAACAATCTGTGCCTTCTTCTGGCGAACGCGCAATAGTCCCGGTAAATCTACCAGTTGAATAGTTTTCTGGTCGGTTCCGCTTTGCCTCCGGTGTCGAGAAACTCGTGAGTTACGGTTAGTTCGGTAATTAATCAGGTTACCCAGAATGTTAACACTTAGCGACGGAAAGAGGATGGTAGGTTTCTGTAGACATTCGAGATCCATTTAGATGGCCAGCAATTTTTCTAGTTTTCGAAAGCCGGTTCATCTAATGAATTTCGCGAGTTAGTTGACGCGAATCATTGGGGTGGGGCTGGGTCTAAATGTGACGCCAACGTGAGCCAATTATATCATTTTTACACTGTTGCATTTAATTACGGTCAGCTTAGAATGATTAGGAACGATACCTCGGAGATCACTTTGTCAAATTCAAGATTTAATTGTTGATTTCAAAACCACGTTTTTTTATGCGTTGGAACGTTTATTTTGTTTTTCGTAATACGTTTGTAGAAAGCTTATGAAGGATGCCTCTTTATGGCTGTTGGTTTCTTAAAATTATATTGCTACGCATCTTGGAACGAAATTAGTTGCGAAACATTCGATTGGCTGGAATGAAAATTATTTTATGTTCTACGAAAATGTGCAATACAGCTACTAATTGATTGTTACGTATATAATGATACTAATTGATTGTTACGTATATAATTATACTAATTGATTGTTACGTATATAATTATACTAATTGATTGTTACGTATATAATGATACATGTACTCGATTTGACGCGATTTGATGAAAAGATAGAAACGAAAGAGTAGTCTGTAATTTTTTTATGTCTCCCGCGAACTCCAAAACGTATTGGAATCATTCGATATGATCATCGTCGGTGTCGAAACAGTTTAAATGATCAACAAAACCGGACCGTAGCGTACCTTAACAATCAAGTTTCTCGCGTTCGACCGAGCACGGAGGCCAAGCACGATCGACCACCGGAGAAACGAAAAAGAAAAAAACAGTCCATTCATCGTGCAATTAGTTAGGAGTTCTTCATTCAAGATTTACTTTTTTTTTTACACTTCTGTATAATACAGTGCTTCTGGTTTGATGATCACCGTGCGTGTCTCGTGAGTGTATGTAGTTCGTTTTTATATATTTATTTGGAGTATTGCGGCGCGCATGGGACCTTTTTTTATTCTTATCAATAGACGTACACGTAATTACACACGACCACACACACACAAAAACACAAATATATATGCATATATATATTCACATTTTCGACAATATATACGGAAAAAAAATGGGAAACAAAAGTAGGAATTAAATCGTTTCTATAGAAAGGATATTATCTCAGGAACGCGTTGAAACAGAAAGAGAGAAAGAAAGTGAATGTGTGAACCAGAGACAGTGTGACATTAATATATATATAAATAAATATACATGCATATATGTACATATATAGATATATTTATATATAAATATATACATATATCTATGTATAAATATATGTAAGTATATATATATACGAATCTATTTAGAATGCGTTTATATATAAAACATGAATGAACGGCGCGTGTCATTTGTGGTTGCCATTTTTTTGTGACGGACAAATCGAAGAGAGGTGACGAAGAAATGAAAAGAAGAGAGAGAGAGAGAGAGAGCGAGAGAGGAAAAGAGAAAGATATTCTTTAAATCGTGCCCGCTAGTGTTAAATAGCGTCTCGATGTCATTGTTGTTGATTGTTATAATTATTGTCACGGTTAGTACCTACTACTCTCGACGTAGATCATTTACATGTGTACTGTGTGATTGCTATATGATCGGTCGCCTCGTTTCCCCCAGGCCTTTCCCAGCGGCAAAACAGAGCCTATATACGAACGCGTCGAAAATCACTATGGTAATTTTTGCGCGCGGGAGGGTGAGGAAAAACTTGTATGCTTCTCGGCGTCGAATAGATCTTTTTCGCGACAGATCTGGGTCCAGCGCGGAGTATTCGTTCGTTCATTGTATAATCGATCCACTTAACAGGGTTGTTCAAAGCAACCGGTGAGAACAGTCCGAATGATTCAGGAAGAACCGCTGGGAATGATCGTGCTCCGAGAGATCAAGAATTTATCCGCGTGCAGATATATCGGTTCTTCTTTCTTTTGTTATTGAACCATGTTGTTGGCTGAACGTGCACGTAGGAAAATCGTTCTCGATTGCTCGTCAGGATCGACGTTGTTTTAAACAAATCCCGCGTTCTTCCTGGATGGCAAAAGCAACGAATAACCTTTTAGGTGTTTAAGGACCTTTATCCTGGCCTTAGATAGTGACGGCGTTGTAATCAAGAACGCGCGCGCGCGCGAGCGAGAGAAAGGGAGAGAGTGAGTGAATGTGCGTGTGTGTATGAGTGTCCAGAAAATGTGCAGCAGCAGTGTGATCAATGAATCGAAAGGCTCGATAGATCGAACGGGATCGGCCTAATGACAGAAACAAAGAAAAAAAAGATAAAAACATTTTGTGCAATTGTGGCAGTCGTACGAAGACAAAATAATTGCTAAGGTAAATTATGTAGGTTTTGTACTCTCCGATGGTGGGATTAAAAACGAAAAAAAAGGATTTGAAAGAAAGAGTTATAAATACTATATATATATACATATATAGATACATATATATATTATTAAAATATAATTAATTAACGATTAACACGAGCCCACGTATGTGACCAGCGATCGATACGAGTGATAAACGACTAAACACAGTTTTACGGACGTTGAGCTACGGAAGAGGAACGCGGCAAAGAACGATGTGTAACAAATTGCGAAACACTGCATTCAATACTGTACACAATGTATAATCAACCACTTGTCGCGTACGTTGCCTGTTTCTTTCTATTTTTTCTCTTCTATGATGATACATCTGCGTTCCACGGTGTAGAAACGCGAAGTCGCTCGCGCTTTTCACAGGATAATCAAACACGCGAAAACACGGAAAGCAATCGTCGATCATCGCGAGCACCGTCTTATCGTTTCGTTGTGATAGAAAATGATATTGTTACCATATCGGTAAGCTCCACATCATCTGCCTAGCCATTTCTTGTAACATTCGACCATTTACCATCGCATTCGCATCGCTGAGAAAAATGAAATACAATGACTTCGTCTCATCGATCGTTTTTTACAGCATCATTCGCGGCCAGTGCACGAAGTCGCAATTATCTCGCTGATAAATCGTTAATCAATTTTTATAAACGAGGGTTTCAATGCTTTTGAGTTTTCTACCGACGAAGATTGTTTCAAAAAGACTGGAATTTAGATAGATCGAACGATCGAAAGATCGGATCTGTTCGCAAAGATTCTTAGCAACGATAAGACGGTGATTGGAGCAATGACGAACGACAGTTGTCTCCGCGATTGCAGATCGCAAGTTCGAGCGATAATCAGCGTAGCCTATACGTAATTTGCATATTAAATGTGATTATTCTCCTGGCGTGAAACGATTCTCGTCGACCAATCTCGCAAACGATTTACGCCGTTCACGGGATCCCACGTGGGTCACAGTTGGTCCACAGGTGATCGAGCTGTTTTCCGTTTCGCGGTTAGAGAAAGGGACGCGATCATGGGCCACCGGTGACCCACTTGTCTCCCCGAACGTGGACAAGTCCGCGTCATTCTCGCCGCGGGAACGGAACGCGTTCGCAAGTGGCAGAAAAATGGCGTTCGCAAGTGTGGTACGACACCGCGATATTATTATACACCGTGGAAAGGCAGATGGTTACCGTGAATTCCGACTGTTTGTAGACCGTTAATTATCCATTACAGGGACCGTACGCGTCACGTGTTCGACCAAGAAAAAAAAAATAAGCATCGCAAATAAACGTTCTGTGGAAACGAAAAGTACCTTAGTGATTATTTTGTCTCTTTCTTAACACAACACCATATATATATTATATATATATATATAAACATATTTATATATAATTATATATATATTTACGTATACATATATATATAAATATATACTTATCCAGATATATGTATGTACATACGGCGCACACGTATCCGTACATATATTATAACTAGGTATAAAACTATATATATATATTTATACGGTATATGTATAATTTTTACTTTTATATATATGTATATATATATATTTATACATATATATAACATATATATATGTATATATATATTTATACATATATATAATATATATATCGCACATCATTACTCGCCGCATCTTTTTGTGTACTAACATTATATATCACACGCTATCAGTATGTAATTTATGATGATCATGCGTACGAGTCGGCCCATTGACACACATCATATACCGGTCCCCGCCGATTAGGATGGCGGTAAATTAAGTCGTTTTCGTTATGTCTCGAATTTGCTTGGTGGAGGGTACCTGCGATGATCGTTCTCGCCATTGTTATTATTCTATCATCGGCGCTATTGTTGTTGTTACCTCTGTTGTTGTTGTTGATGTTGGCGTTGTTGTTATTATTATTAGTATTATTATTGTTGTTGTTGACGTTTGTCACGTATGTGCGTGGGTGTGAATTTGCATGGGCATGCGCCGCGATAGCAAGCTTTCATTTGTGTTGCGTGCATGCGTATACAGTTTTTAAGATCACGCTTTCGACATGCGTCTCTTATTCGACCTCCTTTTACGGTGGCTCACGTTGCCAATGGGAATCAGGATGACACGGTTAACACACGCGACACATTGGGTACTCTACGGGGTTCGTTATCATCCGGGTGCTTGAACAGTTGCAACTAAAAATTCATTATACCCCTATTCACCTGATTCCTGTTTAGGCGATCGTTCCCGTTCATTAATTACGTAATTAGCTCCACCGGCTCGAAATCCATTCAGACGTCCGTCTAAAGGATCGTCGTCCCCTCGAGGACAAGCGATCATCGATTTTCTCGTTTTTTCTAAGTTGACTGGAATCTTCGTGCATTTGCGAAAGCACAAGCAATGTAAAAAAATAACAATTTGCTCAAAGATCCGCAGTCTGTTAATCATGAAATAAATAGTGGAACAGACGAATGAAAGCATCCTCGCGGTGGTCATCGCGGCACCGCTGTGATGAAGATGGCCGATACCACCGGAAACCGCAGTAATTAGTCCAAAATGGAGGAACCTCCGTTGCCATAATCGTACTACACCTGTTACGATTCGATGTTATCTTTTTTTGTTCACGTTCTATCGGTTCAAGTTCCTAATTCTGTCTTCAATTGAGCAAGGTTTACAATTTCAGAGACAAATCATTTATTTTTAACCCGTTTACATCATCAAAAAGAATAAAATCTAACGATCAAACCAATTAGTTTGCACAGAATTACTTGAAGTGGCCAGTGCACACCGCCGATACTTCACAATTATTTTCTTTTCTTTTATATGATAAACAGACGCTTTGGAACTTTTAATGATGCAAATGGGATAAGAAAAGAAAATGGTCCTCGCACGGTTGTAAATAAAAGTAATGGAAGAGCATTTTCTAAAGAGGTTTGCAGGGACATATTACTTTAACAGTCACTTAGTTCTTTCAAAGCATCGACATCAGCCGACAGTGCGTAAATACCCTTCCGCCATTCAGTCACGGAGCAAAGTACCACATTTCTGTTTGTATTTTCAGGAGAAGCATTCGTCTAGCCACCATAAAAGCTCCAGCAAGATGTCGCAGTCGCAGCAGTCCCACGCAACGTAGTATTCGGACCCCGGTCGAAGAGGATGTCGGTAAAAGACAAAAAAAAATACTGCAAGCGAAATGTCTGCGAGCTGCGACAGCGATCGGATCGACGTCCAACCGGAAGCCTCCATCTTTGCTTGCCCTTCGTCGCACGCATCGGATTCGCATGGAGACCCTCGAAAAAAGCTGGACTTTCGTTGTTAAATGGCTTTCAAAGAGAAAGAAGAAAGAAAACAGGACACACCCGATGGAAGATCTCTCCCGAGGCCAACGACGACAGACTGTTCGAGCGCCACTTTTGGTACCGCTCGAACGAGGAACGATGCTTAGCGCACTTAGATTAGCCGAAGCTTAACGCGAATCGATCAGCGATTGACTGCTTCCGACTAGAACAAAAGGGGAGGGCACGCAAAACGGGAAAGATTCTTATACTCAGGAGAAAAAAAAATAGGTACACGATAAGCTAAGAGTAAAGAAAACTTCACTTCGTCCTCGATCGCTGGATTACGCGCCCGATCCAAGCTCCGTTTCCTACTCGTGCGTATTCAATGTATGTAACATAACTTCACGCGAACGTTTTCACGTACACCTCGGGATCGCTACCATTTACAGTGGTCCGTTTATTGTTAGTTGTGAAATTAGTTGTATAGCAAGTTGGGAAGAGAAACACCGTACCAAAAAAGTGGCTACATCCCCCAAAGCCGTGCGGGGAGTAGAGGACTCCATTTTGGTCCGTCAATCGCCGATCTTTTTTCCATTTTATTTTTAGTCTTCGTATTTCCTTCGTAACGTCGCGCGACTTTAGTCGAAAATGTGCGAACATTTTCGAGAAAGTACCGGTTAGAGCGCAACTTTAGGATAAAAAAACGTATAGTTTGAATTGAAAATCGAATTTTAGACCTTCCGGGCTTCGATCCCGAGGGCAGCTACGACCCCCCCCCCCATTTTGCATTTGTTAACCTGTTCAACTGCCACGTTTATTTGCATCGAATGAATAAGGGACGATGCGCCGCCATTCTCACGGCTAGTAAATTGATCGTCGATCGATTCGTCAAGCAGGGACGTACACTGCGAACGGTTAGAAATGATTTTTGCATCCGGCCCGACTAAGCACGCGGACAGGGATCGTTCGTTTTCATCGTGATCTTTAGCTGAATTTTTCCGTTTTCTCGCATTCATTGTGCATTTAATCCTTTTTATACCACGTTCTCTCTCTCTCTCACTCACTCACTCTCTCTCTCTCTTTCTCTCTCTGTCTCTCTCTTTTCTGCAACCGAGAATCCGAAATTCTTTCCGGGAATCTGTTGATCTCGATGGAAGCAGACACGCACCTGTCTCGTTATTGCTGAGTCCCCATAGCGCCTCGACGTGTACCTAAAGAGCGAATTGTTCTTGATGAGAGCGTGTACACACAGGACAGACAGACAGACGGACACAGAACGATAGAAGACGGGGGAAAAAACACCCCTTGGTCCATTGTCCAATGATATTTATTCGTGCCGTTTTGTTATGTAAATAGCCGGACAAATTGCATAATATAATAGTAAGTAATTCGAATTATACTATCGCCATTTAGTATAAAGGACTATAGATAAAATAATTAATATTATTGTCAGACTGTAAATAAAATTATTTTGTATGCCAAAATAAACCAAATGAAATGACTCGACACACAACGGTCACACAGTCTCGCGTTACAATACACGTTATGATGATACATGTACACACACAAAAACACAGAATGAAGACTGTGGAATAGGGAAACACATGCGGAAGCGTGTAATCATATACTTACTGGTAACGATTGCAGGTGGTTAGTTCACCCAGCAGGACCGAGTGCAAGAAGTTTCGAAGACAGTTCCTCCTTTAGACCAATATTGAAATCTCTTAACACTGTAGACAGTCCTGAGCCCACAAAGAACGTGTTTGTGGTCCCACTGGGTTAACTGAACAGCTGTGTCTTTACTTATAAATGTTTACTTGAGAGTATAATGGGGTAGCAAAGTGTATTCTTAATTATACACGACTTAGGACAACCATTTAGGATTGTGAAGTGGTTTTCGACTTGAAAAGTCAACATATAACTTAAACGGTTGTTTCGTGGAACATTGTTAGTACGTCTTTCGTTTAACTGTTCAAGACAGTAGAGGTTCAATAAATGAACACGCTGAGTTTGCTACCTCACATTCTTACCTGCAAGTATTCATTTCAGTATACGGTGAAGCGACTTGGCAGGACCACAAGTGGAACCTAATTATTGTAAAGGAAGAATGCTATACGAAGCATATTCTTCCTAATTCAGTCTCTTCCTTAGACTACTTCAAACAAAAGGAGCTTGAAAATCTTTTTCTACATAATAGTTGAGTTACGTTGCTCCGGATGTTTCGTTAGTCTCCCATGAGATTGTTACTGCTTTGAAAAGATTAATTAGAAAGAAATCAATCATAAATGCATTTATGAAACACGAAAGTCAGTTTTTAAGAAGAACCGGGAAAATATTTAAAAACGCAAATGAGGATCCGCTGATGGTTCCGCTGGATTCAAGTCGCTGTACTCATGTCGTTACCTTCAACACACGCGAAAAGAAACGTGGTACAAGTTACAGTTCGCGGCATCGGACGAGACAACACACGATATCTTAACGAAGCATGCGCATAGTTAGCGAACCACGGTTTAATACTCGCAGTTCCGTTCACCGTAGGTCGATTATTTTTTAAGGGAAAGAAAGAAAAAAAGGGAATCGAAGAACACGCCATCCCTTAAACCTTCGTGCGTATTGTACCGGAAGCAAGGTGTTTCGTTACCATCGGTTTTCCATAACGAGGCACCATTATACTTCGTAATCCGAGAGCGATTTCCGTTGTCGCGTCGACGAAAAGAAGAACCGAGAACAGCGGAGCATGCGTGTCCCCTTAACCCGTTCTATTATTAATAATAATTACTATTAAAGTATTGATAAACCATTAATCACGATTATTATAATAACACCGACGCAGACCGACCCACCAACGACACACATGGAGATACACGCGCGCGCACATACATATGTACATACCAATTACATGTAACGATAATGATAACGATAAGAACGCGAAACGGTGTAAAATCGACCCCATAAAGATCGTTCAAGGATGTTCGAGCGAACCTCACCGCCAGCCACCCCCATAGCCATCATTCTTCTTCTTCTTCTACTTCTTCTTCTTCGCCAACGTTGTCGTAATTAATTCATTAATTCTTTCTGTGCATATTGAGGATCGCGTCGATCCCCTTCTCCTGCTAATTATTTCTCGATAGCGGGGCAGAAATGAGAAGGTACAGGGACATGCACGAGGGAAACAAATGATTGCGGAGGATACTTGCGGATACAATTATGTGTATTTATTCTGCGATTTGTCAGATTGAATTGTTAACTTGCAAGAGATGCTAGCCAAGCGATCTTCTCCGCCTTTTAGAGTATTTATGTACAATCTCACGAGCAATGCGAATTTCATATTTTTCGAGTGTGAAGCGAAAACATTAGATTTTTATATCGTTCTATAGATTATATAAAATATATAAAAAGCTAATAGTTATGATATTTCAAGTTCGTATTTCACGCTTTGAAAAATGTAAAAGAGAATCCACTTTGCTCGGGAGGTGAACTGATATAGATTGTAGAGCCGAAAGAAATGTTCAATATTTATTTTTTTAGCAGACATTGTTGGTATCTAAGGGTTGAAAATCGCCCAGAATACAAGTGATGCAAATCCAGTCGTTTATCTCGGAAAGTATTAATTGTAGGACGTGTGCACTTTAGTGTCGTATTCATCCATGTAAATACATTTTTAAACAATTCTTTTGTACAAAATATATTGAAGAATAAGATCTTTTTGCAAATTTCTTGCGTAAGTGTTGGTTTATCTTAAGATTAGACAAACTTGTGATCTCTCGTGAATTAGAACTTTCACGTTACAAGTTCTAGATAAATTACAACATTGAATTTCTCGTTGCAGGCTCTAGACTATAGATGATTCGGAATTATTAATTTAATATCGTAGGCCCTAGAATGAACAAGTCTGGTTTGCAAAATCTACTTCGAGTGACATTTTCATCCCTAAAAACGAATAATGTCCGTTAGAAAATTCATGAGATATTGTTTTTGGGTTGAAATTACATTAGAGGGGGGTTGATTGGCTAACAGCCCTTGCCAGCGGATCGTGTAATCGATGTCAAAAATGCCTTCGATGCGTTCGTTCAACGAAAAAAAATGGTACCGTTAGCAATAAATGTGGGGCGCGACAACTCGGCCCGATAAAATACCACAATTTTGCTCGTCGGTGACGATAATGCGACGGCTATTTTTCATTCTTATTAGAAAACGGATGAGGAAGGGAACCGACGAGTCTATTTTATCGCGCCGACCATATGTATTTTCGTATGTCCCGTGGATGAGAGTAATTGAAAGAGCTGATCCTTCTTGGGAGGCTGCTAAGCTGTTTGTGTTTTTCATTTAGAGTAATAGAACAAAACGAAAAAAAATAACAAAAAGGCGAGATCGGGGCGAGAAAATGAGAGAAAAAGGAATAATAGTAGAGCGACGTTTTCTTTAGACATTCTCTTGGCTGTGCGGTACAAGCGACGTTTATTGCTAATTGTTTTTCCCAGTCAGCGGATAAATTGCGTGATGAAACCGTTTCACCGTTCGACAGGAATTTATTGTTAGATTGTAACGAAATGCGACGGTGTTTCATGGTCGCGAATTTTTCCATTTTCGAAGATCGAAACGGACACGTTCGAGAATCAATTTGCCATTTCTAGAAAAAGGCCGAAAAAAAAACAAAAAGGAAAGGGAAAACAAAGCAGCAAAATGTCCGAAGAGAGATTCTCTTCCGTTTCCTTCTTCGAAAAATGTCGGCGAAAAGAAAAATTATGCAGCAGCTCGAGCCAGATACAAAAAAAATGGACGAGAGTATAAATGTTTTTATTTTTCTTTTTTTTTCTAACGAAGCGAACAAAAAGTTTAACAAATCGTGTCCGCGATGTAAATAAATTTATTCTTAAGGACTTAAAACAGAAGTGACGATTCGTGAAGAGTGTATACTTATTATTATTATTAATTATTATTATTATTATTAATTATTATTATTATTATTATCGTTTGCAAATCATGCATTTGTATTTCACGCGTAGGCCACATCCGGCCACGTATCGTGGATACAGGCTCGCTCCGGAAGTCCTCAGTCGCGGGAAAATCACCCTTGTTTTAAATTTTTAGCGTGAGCAACGCCATTTCGTAGAAACTCTGCGAGAAAGAATCAGCGCAACGATAGAAATTTTTCTTTTTTTCTTTTTTACTTTCTCAAAACTGTTGTCGATCGTATTGCCCTACGATCGACGAATAAGATCATGATGGTTAGAGTAATTTTAAGTGGTAGAATATCTTATTTTTCGGGAATTGGTTTCGCATAAAAATCAAATGTTTCAAATTTCTGTTACTCAAATGATTTGCCGGCTGGTTATTTGCATGTCTTCTTGATTGTGAATGTAATTGTTGTACTGTAATGAAGACACACTTACGGCGCGTATATTTAGAGGTTCCTAGAGAGATGTTTAAAAAAAATGCAGAAAATCATGTAGAAGAGATGTAGCAAAATATTTCATCGATTTCCCACGACTGACGATCTTTCGGATTGAGTTGGGCTTGCCTAGTTTCAGGCGGCGTTTAAAAAAAAGTTATCCTCAATAAAGAGAGAAGCAAAAGAATGACTAAAACAAGCTATTGTCTCATTCTTGAATTCAATCTTCCTTATTGCAACCGACCTCAATTTATTCCTTGTTATCTTTGCCTCCGAAAATATATTTCTGATCAGAAAAGATATTCTGAGAATAAAAAGATGTAAACATCCATTTTAGATAAAAAGAAATATAAATATGTTTCATACATTGATAATTACATTAGAAAAATTTATTATTAAGGCATACAAATTTACTAATGATTGCTATTAACCAAAAGAAAGGTGAAACCATTTCAGTAGAATAAGTCAGCCGTAGGCCGGCACAAAATTTGCTATTCAAATACATGTAAGAAATAAATAGATAAATTTTGAACAATAATTTCATTAAATATGGAATAAAATCAAGTATATTTTAACTGAGAAGTCTTAATTGAGAAATGACACCTTGATTTAACAAGTGTCTGCAAATACATGTATTAAATTAGTGTCATATATGTTACATGATATGATTTTGAATCTGACACTCCAGTTTTTATCGTTGCGATAAAAGCGATAAGAGAATTAAAACATATTTGTGCCTTACTAAATAATTAAAGTCGGGTTTATACCATTACATAATTCGCGATTGCGCACTGCTTTAAGGTTAAAATAATCTATGTAGATATCAATCGCGGTGTACTGCTACTTTGTAGTATGCAGTCAGTTTTCGCCGAATTCGGTTGCCAACTGCCACATTTCGGCAACGTAACATTTACACGTGATCGAATCGGCATATATCTCAAATCTTTTGCATTCCACGTTTTATTTAGTATTTACTGCCGGGACTGTCAGTGAACAGTTCACAGTGTTAAGATCATCGTATATTACACGGTTACACACCCTACGTTATTGCGTGATATTGGGACAGGTATGATACATACTTTTTATACTTTGATAGATTATCATTTTTACATAGTGATAGAAAACGTAAAACAATTGATTTCTACATCAATTATTTATAACAAGTTTGTAAACAATCCCAACTTTCTTGATCAAACTTTAATGATTATTTCAGTTTCATTGAATAGTACATATTTTTGCAACTTCAAGAATAGAAGTATATAGGCTGCTGTCAGTGTTAATCTTGTATCAATAAATTTCAGAATGAGTCATATTAAGTGTTTACGTTATCCGATGTCCTGTCTACTGACCTGCAATTTTGAGTCATTTACAAAAACTATGGTGCTAAAAAATGGGAACAGACATCTTCATCATTCGTGAGTTTTTTGCATATATTAAATACTGAAGATCAAATAACAGTATTCATAATGGAAAAATGTTTCAGGTGTAAAGTATTGGTAGTTGGAGGTGGAACTGGAGGCTGCTCGATGGCTGCAAAATTTGCTAATAAATTTAAGGATCCAAACAAAGTTATTGTTATAGAACCGAATGATGCAAGTTAATTTTTTGTTATATACAATACTCCTAATTTTAAACAACTTGATTGTGTTAATTATTATTTAAATTGTGTTAATTAAAATTGTACTTTATAGGTACACTACTATCAACCAATGTTCACTTTAGTTGGTGGTGGTATAAGGTCCTTTGAGGAGACTAA
The DNA here is from genome assembly GCF_028453695.1 of Augochlora pura. Classification (NCBI taxonomy): domain Eukaryota; kingdom Metazoa; phylum Arthropoda; class Insecta; order Hymenoptera; family Halictidae; genus Augochlora; species Augochlora pura. The sequence continues at coordinate 21,661,299 of NC_135775.1, read as the reverse complement.
AAGACCAATGAAACAGGTTCTACCACCAAATGCAAAGTGGCTCCATGAAAATGTAATGAGTTTTGAACCAGAACAGAATCAAGTCACTATGAGCAATGGTGATACTGTGCAATACGAGATCATGATCGTTGCAATGGGCATGCAACTGCATTGGGAAAAAGTGAGGTTGGAAAATTTATCATATATCATTGAATGAAAGGATGGAAATTAATTGTAATTAACATATATCCCAGATACCAGGTTTGGCAGAAGGTCTGAAAGACTATACCTCGCAAGTTTGCTCAATTTATGGACCAGATACCGTTTCGAATGTTTACACTAAACTAAAAAGAACTACTGAAGGCACAGCAATTTTTACTTATCCAAATAGTCCAGTTAAATGTCCTGGAGCACCACAAAAAATTGCATATATTGCAGAAGAATATTTTTGCAAAGTAAGACTGATGTTCGAATTATTGTGTCTACTTGCATGTTAATGTTTTACAATTACTTTCTTTTTATTTTAGGAGAATGTACGTGACAAAGTAAAAGTTGTATACAATACGTCTTTACCAGTTATATTTGGCGTGAAGAAATACGCTGATGCGCTTTGGGGGGTTTGTAAAAGAAAAAATATTACAGTAAACGTTCAAACAAGTCTCGTGGAAATCAGACCAGCTTCCCAGGAAGCTGTATTTCAGAAATTAGATAAACCAGATGAGATAATTGTTGAAAAGGTATTTTTATATATTATACATTCTTATGCAAAATGTATACATTCATTATACAAAATGTATATGTTCTTTTTTGTTTTAGTACTCGTTACTTCACGTGTGTCCACCGATGGGTTCGCCGGAAGTTTTAAAAAAACATACTGCATTAACGAACGAGATGGGATTTCTCTCTGTCGATCCGAAAACTTTAAGGCATACGAGTTATCCGAACATATTTGGAATAGGAGACTGTACAAATTCTCCTAATTCAAAAACGATGGCTGCTATAGGTGTTATAATATTTCATTTTGATATATTAATCTATTTTATTATACTAATATTATTTACGATATTCTTTACTTACATACATTCTAATTTTCAGCGGCCCAGGGAAAAGTATTATATAAAAACATTTGCGACGATTTAGCTAATAAACCAATGTCTATGGCTTACAATGGGTATTCGTCTTGCCCCTTAGTTACTGGCTACTCTAAATGTATTTTAGCTGAATTCGATTATAATTTACAACCATTGGAAACATTTCCAGTCAATCAGGGACGAGAATATTTCTTTATGTTTCTTCTCAAGACATATGTTTTCCCATTGCTCTACTGGCATCTAATGTTACGGTAAAATTACAATTTTTACGTTTTTAAAGTCTTGATGTAAATGTGTTATAATTGCTGTTATTGTTTATAGCGGCCAGTGGGATGGACCAGAATTTTTCCGAAAATATTCAAAGCTGATAAAAAAGAAGGAAACGACTAAAAGTTAAAACAGTTGTTTTTCTTGTAACATGTCAGCAGGTCATTATTGTATATAATAGTATCAAGCAATAGTAGACACCTTTGTTACGGCTTTCGCAATCAAATTAATTTTATACAATAATTTGTAATGCACACGAAATTTGTATTAATTTAATTTAGAATAATATAATTAAAGTGTGTCTATACTTCATCCAAAAATGTTTAAGATTCTTATTACTAAAATTTACAAAATTCTGTTACAAAATTAATTAAAAGTATCTATAGATTGGAGAATGAAATATTGTCTTTCCCGCCCATAATACTCGGAACATTACGATTGTGGTGCCATCTTTCTTGTGCCCAACTTTTTCGCCCGATTTCGAATACCCTGGTAAGTATTGGTAAAACATAAAGAAGATGAAGATATCCAACAAGGACAGACTTATGCATTTTGTGAAGTGGGAGAAGGACAGACAACGAGAGTTTCTTTTTGACCTAATAAATCGACAGAAGATTCGTTAACTACTCGTTTCTCGCTAATAAGTTATGAATAATTGCGATTGGAGATTATGAAATGGAGATTTTAGGCGGAGAAAATTGCGCGACAAAGACAGATATATGCTCCTTGACGCACTTTTCTTTATCTTACACACTACAGAAATAGGTTACGAAAATACACTTGTGTAAAAATCGTTAATAAGTTATTAATTACGAAGCAAATACGCTTACATTTATTATTAGAATGTTGCTAGAGGTCCACTCTAGTTTCTGCAACTATAAAGAATCATAAATAGTGTCTGAGAAGTCAGAAAATTAATTATTGATATGACCGCGTTTTATATTTCGAGGTTATTCCGGTGCACAGTTTGAAAAACAAATTAATAACTGTTTAACAACCCACAAGATACTAACAAAAACTATATGTGAAAGTAGCGGAAGATCCATTTTACATTATTCAACCGCAAATGTTTATAACTTATTAACGAGAAATGAGCAATTAACAAATCTTCCTTCGATTTATTATGTTGGAAAGAGACTCGATGTCTGTCCTTCTCTCACTACGTAAAACGCATAAGTCTGTCCTTGTCGGATACCTCCATGCACATCATGCTTCACTAATCCCTACCAGGGAATTCGAAGTCCGTCGAAAAAGTTGGTGGCACCAGCGGCGCATCTACTGTCCTTGTCGCACACTATCTCTTTCCTTGTCTAACACATGGCGAAGATAGGCCAAATTAGTTCACGAACCCGCCACCGTAGATGGCGTCACTATCGCATACTCTACGCTCGGAATTAGCGCCGAAATTCAAATCTTTTCCATATCAATCTTTTTAAATACCGCGTTCGGAATGTAAGTGGTAATTCGAGAGGTCTTGTAGATAACAATAAGGAGTACATAGGTGAGTGAAGAAGACCGAAGACAGTTTCGTATAGTGTGGGAACAAAGTAAATATCGCACAGCGAGGGTACGACAAGAGTAAACATATAGAGTGAGAGATAAGCTGAAGCTGAAGATTTTATAAATTCTTTTTATAGATTATATCGTATTTGATCAACTTATAAACTCGAATGTGAGTAATAAAAATAGAAGCAGCTGATTCACGGACGGAAGAAACACGTTTACTGGGAAAGGCCTAGGAGGGTCTGCGCTGAAACTAATTCGACCAGTTCTTCACGGGGAATCCTTGACCGCTTGCTCGTTCAGTAGATTTATGTTGGAAAGATCGAGCATTCGTAAGACATACGTAATTTCCCTGATGCAATAGGGGATCCCGCCAATCCGTACTCCTATATCCAGAACACTATCACGATCTTTTCTGATCCACAAACCGCGTAGCTGACAAATATCGTAATACTGGATCCCGCTACAATTTTCACATGTAATTTCAGTGACCATAAATAGACTGTAGATATTGATGATTGCAGATATAGCGTGCACAGATGTTTAAAACGCAGGAAAACTTATATCAATATTAATAAGCTTTTAGTTGATGAAGAAAATTTTTCTTGGATTCTTGTAAAGTAATGTATACAAATGAGAATTTCCATAAGGATTTACAGTGTAATCGCGTAAGTCCTGCAGCAAAACAATCGATTCTGCTCGTGTCAAGGTAGATAAGCAGATGTCCTCGGACACAACGAAATAAAACGCATCTACGATCTATGTGTACAATCGAATAATTACTCGATGATACAACCGGTTGGCACGCGTCACACTTAAAAACCGTGTTACCGGCGCGATAATGTCGCGCGGTCACGCGTCCCGCGATCCCGAATGTCGATAAAATTCCCCGAACCGAACCGCCAACAAAGGAAAACGGGAATGCGCGTTTTGGCAGCGATACGGGGAAACGATTCGACGTAACACGGCCGGGACTCGAGTGCTGTCGCACCGCTAACGGGGGCGAACTGGTGTCGTAATTTCGACGTTGAAGCTGCAGATACACGGGGGGAGATCACGGCCCCCCTACTCGATCAAGTTTACTAGGTCTCGTGGCGGGCGATCCCTACCTTCGATCGCTTTGGTGACAAGCCGAGAAGCGGACGAACGGGCAGCGATCACGATCGCGTTCGCAGTGGTTGTTCGGTCCTCGCAAGGGTACCACCGGGCGTTGCGACAGGTGCCATAGATGTTGCACGGTTCGAAGATCGAGACTCTCTGCGTGTCCCACATCGACGAAACGCTTCCTCCCGATCGGATACCCGATCTTCACGTCTTCGGACTTCGTTCGCTCGATCGAGATGCGAAAGGTATAACAGTTGTCATTCAAGAACGCTCGCCGCGAGCACCTGCGAGATGAACGGTTCGTTTATTCACGATTAGAGATAACGATCGTTTTAGGAGATCTCACGGGATTGTTCTTAGAAGCGCGTTGCCCTAGATTGTAAAAAAACAAACACGACTTTACTTCGACAAACCATTTCGTTTTTATTGACGGCCTTGTCGGAGATAACGCATTATCGTTATCGTTTAATGGGTGACCATGGTACAGGAGCTACAATTCACGGAGTTCGAGTTAGGCACGGTTTTACCGGCAACTGGTCTGTAATGATACAAGAATAGAAAAATCGTGGGAATGCGTTTCATAAGTTCGCGTGAGGGAAGTCAGCATCCCGAGGTGATTTGAACGCGTGACTATGCCATGCCGTCAATGCCAACTTTCCTTGATCGTACCGCAGCAGCGGCTATTATCGTTGGCATTCGCATATTTATCAGTTTCTACGTACCATACCTCATCGATTTCAACCAGAACTAGACGAATATGGAACCAGTTTTCCGTATTCGACCGTCGTGATTGTTTCCTCCTGAATCAAATTCGATCCACTTAGCTTTCAGAGCTTTTACCAGCTTCTCTCAATTATATACGTCACCCTCAAAAAATACTAGGCCATCTGATTATTTATTATAAATTGTAATGTTCCAAAGATTTTAATGGAACTAAAGACTATCAGAAATAATGGAAAAACTTATAAAACGGAGACTGTAATTAGTCCAAGAAGTGATTAAGGAAAGTAATATGTCACACACTCGATATAACAATTTTATATCAGATTTCCATATTTATTTAATTCTCTGCAAGTGTCTCAATACTTTTGGAAGAGGGTGTACTCAATGGACTTGCGGCAACCATTCTCGCGTGATCGGATTCATGATAATTATACGAGACCGCGACCGGATCTTTCGATTTTTCAGTATCGTTGCGAAATCAGTGTCCTAGCACAGACGCACGAAATTTCAAACGGCCGGAGAAGTTGGTGCCGGAGGTGGTTGCCGTTGATAATCGAGAAAGCGAGCACACGGAACAGTCGCTTTCGTTGTGAGGCAATCGGGCTCGCCAGTAGAAAAATCTGTATAATCGAGTCGTGAAAGTTTCATTGTTGCCGAACGAATTCCACGTGGTTTTCTTCGCGTTTCGGAGTAGTCGGGTCCAGGATTCGCGGGACGAGGAGGAAAACGGAGCAGCGTTTACGGCTCGCGACAAAAAGAAAAATGATCGTTCGGTAAACGATAATAACCGGAAGTTGTTAAGGGCCTCCCGATCGTCCGGAGTCCCCGGGGACCACCGCTATCGACTATCCATCCATGCACGATGTATCGCAAGCGCGAGATCGCTGAAGAGTGGTCGAACCGGCTTTCTTTGCGTAACGAAAAAGCAATAATCGCGGTAGCGCGTTAGAAGCTGTCGCGGTCTAATCCTTGTAGAGCTTGTTCAAGGATCTTGTCGCATTCCCAACGCATCGCGGCAAACCGAAACTGAAACAACGAGTTTGCCAACCGATCACCAATTTCATCGGCTAATTGCGAAGCAATTGCACCGGCGATTCGCGAAGGCCGACCCATTCGTCGACTGATGCAACGCTTAGAAATCGGATAGACGGAACATGTCGTAACGGAACGGGCTCACGAACTTTTCGATAATTCGATATAGCCTGATCGCAACGTTGGATCGCGTTTCCACGGAAATGTTAGGAATGTCGCGTGCGTACGGTAACGAGTGCACGAGAACGATCGAAGTATGCCAAAACACGAGACGCGAGACAATGCTCCGACGATCGTTGGTCTTCGTGGTCGATCGATAATCGATGAAAAAAACGAAAAAGAGTATTTTCCTCGTATCCGCGTCACGTTGTCCGCCGGCGACTGTTTCTTTGACGCTTAATTATATGCCGTGAACGAACCGTGACGCGAAACAACTAATCTATCCGCACTACCGTTCTTATTACTGCATCCAAGGCCACTTTCCGAAGTCTGAGCGTTTCACGTTTCATGTTGCGCGAGTAAAAGTACACGTTGCTTCATCTGTCCCGGCTCGCGTCCAGTCTGTGGAAGCGCATCACGGCCTACGAAATCGGTTTCTTTCAGAACGGTAGAGAAAACGCGGCGTTCGTGGGAGACGATGGCCTCGCGACTACGAACTCGCAGAAGCCGAACGCAGCCGTCCTCACGGAAAAGGTAAGCCGCGATTCGTCCGTCGACGACTATCCCCGATTACAAAGTACTTTATCGGTGTTGCTCAGATCCATGGGAACGGCGATGCTTTCGATTTTCAATACGGGGTGGAGGACGGTCGCAAGTTGCCCCTCTCGTTGTCGGTTCCGGAGGAAATGGTAGGTTCCCTCTAATCGCGAGATAATACGAATTCATCCCTTGCACTAGACTTTTCCGAACAACCGCGACGATTAACATTTGTTCTTTCTTAAACATTTTTCTGATAGAATGAAATGTCTTTTTTGTACGTCTTCATTTACTTTCATTCTTAAATGGAGATAGTCAATACTACACGTATCATAGTGCAAGGGGTTAACAATACGTAGAATAAATGTCTCAGTTACTGTGCCCGTGAGCTAATGTATCGCATATTTTCTTAAAGAAAGTATACTGCATAATACATAAAATAGAATTTAAAGTTAACAATGGTCACAGTAACTGACACATCTACCCTAATTGATGAAGACTTTCGCGGAGAACGAGAAGGAGAGAGCAACTTGGGACAACGGAATAGAGTTTCTGATGTCCTGCATCGCCATGTCGATTGGCCTGGGCAACGTATGGAGATTTCCATTCACCGCTTATGAGAACGGTGGCGGAGTCTTCCTGATCCCGTACATCATTGTCCTGTTCGTGGTCGGTAAACCGTTTTACTATCTGGAGATGATAATGGGCCAGTTCTGCAGTAGGTCTTCGGTGAAAATGTGGGCAGCAGGTACGATACGAATTTGCTTTTACTCCAGTGTCGCTGGAAACCGTTTCGAACGATAATATAGACGTAATAAATCGGACAAGAATCGTTTCGATCGATTCGCAGTACCAGGATTTCGCGGTGTTGGCTGGGCCCAGATGTTCTCCATGCTGATCGTAGGCACCTACTACTGCTCCTTGATGTCCGTCACTCTCCTGTATTTGTTCTCGAGCTTCGAATCGGTGCTTCCTTGGTCCACATGCCTCGAACAGTGGGGAGATTCTTGCGTTGACTCCGCGGGAACCTCCAATTCAACGAAACCGAACGGTACAGGCATGATCAGCTCGGCGGAGCTTTACTTTCGGTGAGAAAACAATCAAGTTTACCGCCTGGGGGGCCCGTAAAGGAGAATCGCTCGCAATACAGAAACTTGTATTATCAGGAAAACAGTACTGAGAGAGAAGTCGACCATCAACGATGGCATCGGGCTGCCAGACTGGAAGCTGACGATCTGCCTGCTGATGTCGTGGCTTTGTATATTCGGTGTTTTGGCGCGGGGTGTGCACAGCTCCGGAAAAGCGGCCTACTTCCTCGCCATCTTCCCGTACGTGATCATGATCAGCTTGCTGATCAAAGCCGTGACCCTCGAAGGAGCCATGGAGGGTATCATTTTCTTCATCAAGCCGAATTGGTCGAAGCTATTTGAAGCGAACGTCTGGTACGCTGCTGTCACGCAGTGTTTCTTCTCGTTGTCCGTCTGCTTCGGGGGTGTCGTTATGTACTCCTCTTACAACGACTTCAGGCACAACATATACAGGTTGTTCGAATCCAATTCCGATCTCTAGATACATTATTGCCTAGTAGAGAACATGAATGAAATTTTTAGATATTGCAATGTTTTATAGTTAGCTTATATTAGCTTTTTAGTTATAGCTAGCTATTCACCGGAACTATGCGTTACTGAAAATCTTTGCAGGGACGTAATAGTGGTGACTACTTTGGACACGTTCACCAGCTTGATCGCAGGCTTCACTATCTTCGGCATACTAGGCAACTTGGCCCACGAACTCGGCACAGACGACATCGCCAACGTGGTTCGCGGTGGGACCGGTCTAGCCTTCGTTTCCTATCCGGACGCCATCGCAAAATTCACTGTTCTACCTCAGGTGAGACGCAAACTCTATTTTGTCGTGCAGTCGAATCCATTTCAGGACAACTTCGAAAGATCGCCTAAAAAACGAACGATAAAATGTATCATGATCGAAAGATATAAAGTTTTATTAACAGTCTTTAGTTGCAAAGTAATTCAAGGCGTTCAGGTGGACGAGATACGTTAAAGAATTTGTCGCTGTGACGGGTGTGTCACGGCAAGGTAATCCAGATCCGGGACTTGTCGGAACAAACCAGCTATCGAGGTTAGTCTGTTGGTCTTGTTCGCAGTTGTTCTCGGTGTTGTTCTTCCTGATGCTGTTCGTCCTCGGCATCGGGAGCGCCATTGCCATCGCGGGAGCCATCATCACTATCATCAGCGATCAATTCCCACACTGGAAGTACTTTTACATAATGCTCGCTACGGTTGTCTTCGGGTTCTCCGTCGGGACCATTTATTGCACGCCTGTAAGTAGCACTCACAATTAATATTAAGATGGATAACTAAAATTCATAACTACAGATAAATTTTATGGAAACTTTAGCTTGACACATTAAAGATGTTACATATCAACTACAGTAGTCGCTGACAATAAATCGTAAGTTTGCATTTGCCTTGGAAAGGGTGGACAATTCGTCCTGGAGCTGGTTGATTACTACGGCGGCTCGTTCATCGTATTCATCCTAGCCACTTTGGAAATTACTGGAATATTCTGGGTCTACGGCTTGGAGAACTTCGTGGACGACGTCGAGTACATGCTGAAGAGAAGACCGTCCGCGTACTGGAGAATCTGTTGGGCTGTGATCACTCCAGTTTTGCTGGCTGTGATCTTATTTTACACGTTGATCACTCTGACACCTGTTACGTACAGCGGTATCCCCTATCCTCAGAGCGCGCACGGTACGTCTAGCTTTCGAATTATAGACATTCGTTTCCCGCGTATTCGATATTAACTGTACCTACCGTACTGATCAAAATTTGTCTCAAATCTTATAACTTTTCTAAATCATAATCTTTGTTCCAAATGGTATCTTTCAATTAATTACGCCGTGTCTCTCAATCGAAACATAGCTGCCGGATGGACTCTTTGCGCCTTCGGAGCTCTGCAAGTACCTTTCTGGCTTGCCTACGTCGTGCTGTCCAAGAAGAATTTGAAACCGATCGAGGTACGCATCCAAAGCATAAATTATCATTTGTCAAATAAATTCGCCATTGTGTCAAGTAACTTAATGTTAATTGCAGCGTATCCTAACGATCAAAACTTTTTCCATACAGATGATCCGTTCGGCTTTCGTACCGTCCTCCGACTGGGGACCCAAGAACGCCAAAGAACTGGCCTCGTGGCGCGAGTTCAAGGAAACCAAGCGGAAAATTCGAGAGAAACGACAGAGCTCGTCGTTCAAGCAGTTCGTTTACACGATACTCTGCATGGAGGATAAACTCGCGTGATGATATATATCTCTGTATCTCGCCAGGATCACTTGTCTACCACTTGTCCAGTAGAGACTTTCAACTTCTCGCCTTTGTTTTTTCACAAACTAGTTTCTATCCTTATCGTTGGATCGTAAAGAGGTACCCGGAGAAGAACGGCGAATCAATGAACGCTACCGTTCGATACACGTGGGAGGAGCTGTTCAACGAGCGTCGTAGATCACAGTATTAATTGATATTTTTATAATGATAGCGTTGGTAGTTGTACGAGAGTCTAGTTCCAGCAATCGACACTACATGATCGTATTTAAGCAAATAAACTCACTCATTTATTTATTATATCATGTCTCTTTCCTTATTTCGAATCATTCGGGATCTATGACGTCCGAATCGCCTGCGTATTCCTCCTCTCCCTCTTCGTATTCTTCCCCGTATAATTCCTCCTCGCATTCCTTTTCCTGAAACGACCATATTACAGAATCTTGGCGAGCGTTTGATTCGACGAAAAATACGAACTTTCGATCTGCGTCTTTCCCGTTCGATCATTAACTCAAGATCCAGTTCTCTTCGTCTTATTTCTCGCTCCTGGCAAACCTGAAATCAAAGTTTATATTTCTTAATGTTTTATATTAAAATTCCATTGGAATATATATTTTACAGAATATCATCCACAATGCTCGCTTCGACAGAATTCGAATAAAGTTTACAATAACATTCTGTGATTTATCTTTGTTCAATAATTCAGCGATAGAAATTAATGCGCTTGTGAAATACAAAATCATATTGAAATTAAAGGATGAACGGTAATCAGTAAATAATGCAAAATTACAGAAATCTTAATGTGTGATGATATCGTTTTAATATCATAAATCCGTCTGAGCGCGCAACGCGGATAATCGTGAACGATACCGCGAAATACGACCTTGTAGTTCAACAGCCAATGAGCGAGGTATTCGATCGGATCGAAGGGTTTCGTCGCCACGATTTCACGAAGAGCGCGGGACAACGGTTTGCTCAAGGAATTACGTAGATAAGTTCCATCCGGAGATAGGCAACCACTGGAAGACGAATCGAGAGATCCGATCGAGTCGACTTCGCCACGGTTTTTCGCTTCTATGGCCCACAGCCGTTCGAGTTCCACGATATCCTCTTCGGTAATGCCCATAGTCTTCAGAAACCTGAACGAGAATCGAATATGTAGTAGTTAATATTTTATAAATATCTATATTATTTATACGATTATATGCGTGTATCAAACTACCCGAGTTTTTCGTCACCTGCCAAACTCGTCTGCAAAACCGACTTTTAAGAAGGTAGAGATCAGACTTTCGCTCATCGATCTATCCCGCAGAAATTTTTCAATTTCTCGTTCCGCTTCGCCGACTCTATAATTTTTTACTGATTCGCAATCAGTTAAAGTTTTTCCGATCTTTTCTTCCGGTTCCATGATGAAGGTTAATCGGTTCGGGACCTCGTGCTGTTGCACTCGTGTTACAACATGAACTTCGCCGCGTTTCGTCGCATATGTATGATTTATCTTGATTTTTAGTTAATCTATATCTTTACACAGCGCTGATAACACTTGTAATATCGTGCTTTGTAATATCGTACTTTGTAATAATTCCTCTATTGTTGAGACCGCGTATCTATTATTATAGCAGAAAACTATTATTGCTTAGTCCATAAGTCTAATTCTGATGGAGGGGCGTAGTAGGAAAATTCTGAAAAATTCTTAGAAAATTGTTGGAAAAGCAATTTGGTCGGACTGTTCAAAATGATGTTCATTACATCGACGATATCAGTGTAGGAACTAGATGAGTTTCTTATCAGATCGAGTGCACAACATTGCAGTATAATCTAAATGTTGGGATCCGAGTCGTCTTATCGGCGACGTTTTTCCAACTTCTCGCGCTGAGTGGGCACGGTATCGACAAGTGTCTCTGCATATAAAGAGCCGACTCGTGCGATGTCAATCGATTCGCCGATGATTTGACGAATCGCTAGGGGTCCTCCGTTTCCTCTCGTCGACGGTTCATTGTCTGCTCGAGCCTCGAAACGCGTCGGACATGGTGAGTAATGTAAGCTACCCATTCTTTATGTTTCTATGGTAATAATTCTATCGCGGCGTGATGCTCTGTAACAATGTTTAGTGAACATCTAAAAGAATCATCGATCATTTGGCGCTCCGTTTCGATTGTAACCGGAAGCGCGTAAATCAAGAAAGAACAACAACTCGGTAGGGGACCCGCGCTATTCGACATCCAGGTGAAGCGATTCGAACTTGAAACAGGATCTAATTAATAGGATCACAGGCATTGCCGGAAGCAATAAATGAACCTGATTGTATTTTTGCCACGAGAACACCTGCGATAGCGGCATTTTACTCACGCGATAAGAATCGGTACAGGGGACATAAAGAGATTAAGGCTAATGCTTCGACGTTTAATAGCGAGCGTCGGTACACCGTGACGCGATTGCTCGTTTTTGAAAAATGGATGATCGGAAACACGCGTTGTTTAACGGTCATAGAGCGGTCAAGTTCATCATGGATCCGAAAACCCAGCGTTCGTCGGGGACCAGATGGACAATGAGGCGGCCAACGGGAAACAAAGGGAGTCGGTCTCGCAATGTTCCGACGCGGCGCCGGAGGAGGAAGTCGCAAGAGGCTGGAACAACAGCATCGAGTTCCTGATGTCCTGCATCGCCATGTCCATCGGGTTCGGCAACATCTGGAGGTTTCCATTCACTGCGTATGAGAACGGCGGCGGTGTCTTCCTCATACCATACATCATCGTTCTGTTCCTCGTCGGGAAACCGTTCTACTATCTGGAGATGATCATTGGACAATTCTCTACGTCCTCGTCCATCAGGGTGTGGAACATGTGCCCCGCTCTCGTCGGTACGCATACATTACTAAACTGCAGATTTTTATGGGAAATACAAATTGTTTCTGTTAATTACATGTTACAGGATCTAGCGGTTATAAAGATGATACATTTTATTTTTATTTATACGCATTTTCAATTTCTTAACATATTACCGTTCGAATGGCTAAAAATAGTCATTTTCTTGACTACTCGTGAAATATTGGATGACTAAAAATAGTCATTTTTCTAATTGCTCGTGAAATGCCAGACAACTGAAAATAATCAAAGCTTAGAAAAAAAAACTTAATAGTAGAAACTTTGATTTTACCGCGATATATTCATTCTTGCCATAAATGTATAAAAACTGCAATATGTTCATTACATTTCCTTCGTTTATCGCTTTTCGTTCTTCTCGACCTCAAAATCTATTGTTGCAGGCGTCGGCTGGGCCCAATTCTGTTCGACCGTCGCCTTGTCAACGTACTACAGCTCGTTGATGTCTCTGACGCTATATTTTCTGATCGCGTCCTTCTCCGCGGAGCTGCCCTGGTCGAAATGTAGGGAGGAATGGGGCGAATACTGCGTAAACTCTGGCAAGAAACCGGTTGACGAAACCACCACCTCCGAAACCAACACTTTCGACCTGTTGGCAAATGACGAGCAGTACAGAAGTTCGGCCGAATACTACTTCCTGTAAGTCACCGTTCTAACGTGAGAGTCTCCGTTCCCTGATCAACGCGTCTCTCCGTTTCAGAAATGTCGTTCTCCAAGAGAAGGACAATATCGACGATGGAATAGGTTTGCCTGATTGGAAGCTGACCCTTTGTCTGCTCGGTAGCTGGCTCTCGGTGATCCTGATCACCTTTCAGGGTGTCAAGAGCTCTGGGAAAGCCTCCTATTTTCTCGCAATTTTCCCGTACATCATTCTGATCAGTCTTCTAATCAGAGCAGTGACCCTCGAGGGAGCGTTAACGGGAATCTTGTACTTCGTCACACCGAAATGGTCGAAACTATTGGAACCTACCGTTTGGTACGCCGCTGTTACTCAGTGCTTCTTCTCGCTCTCTGTCTGCTTCGGAAGCATCATCACATACTCCTCGCACAACGACTTCAGGCATAACATATACAGGTAAGCAGCGTAAGGATCAATAGCCTGAAACATTCGGGACATTAATTATTATGGACATGCGTTCACCAGGGACGCGATGATCGTGACCACTCTCGACACAATCACGAGTTTCATAGCGGGTTGCACGATCTTCGGAATTTTGGGGAACCTAGCCTACGAGATGAACCTGCCGAATATCGAGAAAGTGGTGAAATCCGGTGCTAGTCTGGCGTTTGTCTCCTATCCTGATGCTATCGCAAAATTCACCGTTGTGCCGCAGGTAACTTTTATAACAATTGTACACAGTTATGAATTGTAGCCAACTTCTTGGGAAAAAGTACCACACTGTGCAATGAGAGTACATACGTAGTACATATGTCACAATTTTTCGCAGGTGTTCTCGGTTCTGTTCTTCTTGATGATGTTCGTGTTGGGCATCGGTAGTATCGTAGGAATGGTTTCCGGTATGGTGATCAATCTCAGCGAAAAACTACCGAACGTCCAGATCTGGAAAATCGTCCTTCCGCTCTGTCTGATGGGATTTGCAGTCAGCACGGTTTACGTGACTCCGGTAAACAAACGAGCTCCCCCTTTTTTCGTGATTGCTGAATCATTTTATTGACTAGATGTCCGGGCCCGATTGATTAGAAGAGATCTCGATCTTCGTGATCGACGCTTTGTCGTCAAGTTCCGACAGTATCACTGAAATGTAATTAATCATTTCTGCTAATCCGCTTTCTGCTATCAGTATAATTAGTTGCAGCGATACTGACAGACCGCGAATAACGTAACTTTTCGCCTCGGTTACGTGTACCATTTGAGCGGAAACAAATTGATTAGGTATCGATAATCTTAGTAATAATCAACGAGCTGATCTTGTTGCAGGGTGGACAATTCTTGTTGACGTTGGTCGATTACTATGGTACCTCGTTCGTCGTGTTCGTCCTGGCTTCCTTCGAGATCACCGGGATTATGTGGATTTACGGTTCGTATAGTCTCTGCAACATTCAATTAGTTATTATAATCCAAGATTTTATAACAGGTATAGAGAACTTCATAAACGACCTTAACTTCATGCTCAACAAAGAGACTAGCTGGTATTGGAGGATCTGCTGGTTCCTCGTGACACCATTGATTCTAATAGTGATCTTTTTCTACACCGTTGCTACTTTGCAGCCGCTCACCTATAGCGATAAAGAGTTCCCAAAATCAGCTCACGTGGCTGGCGCGGTCTTACTGTGCTTCAGCGTCTCACAAATACCGATTTGGATCTTGGTGCAGCTTGTGAAGAACAGGCGTTTGCCATTCATCCAGGTACCTTAAGTCTTAGTGAGAGTCCTTATTATGATAGTGCCCAAATTGAATCTCCTATATCGTTTCAGAATTTGAAAACGTCTTTCGGAGCGACGTCGGAATGGGGACCAAGAAGGCTCGAGCACAAGAAAGCCTGGCTCGCGAATAAAGAAACGAAAGAGAAGGAGAGGAGCCTCAGGACGCAGCCTAGATGGCTTCAGTTGATTTATATTCTGTTTCGCGTTAAACCGAAGTAAATAGTAATCGTTAAGTAGTCTATAATTGTAATTGATAAGTCTGATGCATAGTATCTACGTAACCTGAAGTAACTGGATTGGGGTCGAAAGACAAGTACGATCGTCTCGGATACGGTCGATAATAATCACGATAACGAAAACGTAGATTCCTACTTTGACAAAGCAAAACAGTGCGATACGTTTATTTTGGAATCTACTCCGATACAGAACACGACGAAAACCGTTCTTCTAGTCTACGCCGAATAACGTACTTAGAACTCTCGATCTTTTTTTACTCAATTCCATCCGCGACATCCTCTTCGCAATCTTAAACTCTATCCATTGTTTGTGTTTGATGGGGTCTTTGGGGCCCCAATCGGGGCTCGGCTTCAGGATCTAAAAGCATGCGAGTTGAAATACATAAAAACCACTTCGCTGTTGTTTTATTATTTCTATCGCTTACGTCCAGGCAAGATTTTCCCTTGTTCTGAATGTTGATAATCACGACCCATAGGGGAAGCTGCACCACTCCCAATCCCAATAGCAACCATCCAACCACTGCAACAGTCGAGTAACCGTGGTAATCTTTCGTCGCATAACTATAATTTCGTTTGAGTTATCTACCGTAAGCGGAAGTCAGGTAGTATTCGCCGTTGTATTTGAGTGGCGTTAGTTCGCAGAGAAAATAGATTAGGATTGCGAAGAGCGACACCGGAGTAATGAAACCCCAGGTGAGTCTCCAATAGAATGGCGGCCGTCTGCCTGTCATGAACTCCACATCGTCCAAGAAATTGTCGACACCTGAACAACGAGAATGATTTATAAAAAATACTCGGCAGCGAGCAGAAGACAGTACGAAACATCAATGATTTACCGTATATCCAAGAAATCGCAATCAATTCGAACGAGGCGAGAAACACGATGATGAACGTCCCGCCGAAATAGTCCACCAGATTCAGGATAGACTGTCCTCCCTGTAAGTTGAATCGTAAGTTAAAGAGCACACGGTCACCAAACGACCTAGAAAGACATCTGCTTTCTTGGTTCTATTCGTGTGCCACAGTCAGTAGAAAAAGTCTGCGTATATATTCCGAACTATACAGTAGGTTTAGTGTTAAAAGGTGCACGCAGACATTTCTACCGAGTGTGCATCAAGAGGTAGGACTGACTCTGGTGCAATAAACGATGCCAATCAAGAAGCCGGAAATGGAAACGCCCGCGGTGACCTTCCAATTCTGCCACTTGGGAAACTTGTCCATGATGACGCTGCAGATGACGCTGGTAAATGCTACCGCGGTGCCGACTCCCAAGACGAACAACATCAAGAAGAATAGCACAGCACACAATTGCGGGAGCACACTGAACTTGGCGAGAGCTTCTGGATAGGAGATGAAAGCGAGACCTGTTCCAGCACGCACCACGGTGCTCACGTCGACTTGGCCCAGCTCGTGAGCTAAATTTCCCAAAATCCCAAATATCGTTGTCCCTGCTATGAGACTCGTGGCTAGATCCATTGTCGTCACCACCGTACAATCTCTACGGGCAACATAGCAAAGTTTAAACATCTATCTTTGAAAATTGGCGATAGGAATTGACAACAAAAATTTACAACGGTAATTGAGAAATTACCTAGACACGTTATGGTCGAAACGATTGTAGGAAGAGTACATGGTTACGGCGCCAAAGCATACGCCTAGCGAGAAGAACGACTGAGTGACAGCGGCATACCAGACCGCAGGATCGAGGATCTTGCTCCAGGTAGGCTTGAACAAGAATATTATGCCAGTCGCAGCTCCTTCGAGAGTGACCGCTCTGATCAGGAGCGCTATCAAGATCACGTATGGAAAAATCGCAAGAAAGTAGGCGATTTTGCCGCTGCTCTTCACGCCGTTTCGGAGGACCACAAATATGCAAGACCAGCTAAACAACAAGGCGAGGACCAGTTGCCAGGACGGCTGGCCGAGTTCCTCTTTGGTTCCTACTTCGTCCAGAACGATCCTCCTGAAGAATAAATCGTTCATTCGTTATAGACGGTGTCTCTCTCGAGTTTCGCAACTACAGCGTCCTACAGACGCCTTTTCATGAACAGTACCTACCGGAAGTATAGTTCAGCCGAGCTGCTCTGGTTACTGTTTGCAGAGCCGGTGGCCGTGTTGCTATCGTAACACTCGTCGCCCCATTCCTCTCTGCAGAAAGCCCACGGAAGAACCGCCTGGAAGCTGGCCAGAAGGTAGTACATCGTCAACGACATCAGGGAACAGTAGTAGGTAACCACCGAGAACACGGAAATGGCTGCTCCGTAGCCGATCCCTGAAATCAGTAGAAAACGATGATGGAACCAATTTTTAGATCATCAGAAACAATACTCACCTTTGAAGGCAGGCGACAGAGACCAAATTTCGACGCAGGATCTGCTTGAGAACTGTCCCAGGATCATCTCCATGTAGTAGATCGGCTTGCCGATCAGGATCAGCACGATGATATAGGGCACAAGAAACGCGCCGCCTCCGTTCTCGTAGGCGGTGTTTGGAAATCTCCAGACGTTACCCAAGCCGACAGAGAACGCCACGCAGGACATCAGGAATTCGGTTTTGCTATCCCATTGAACACGTTCGCCTGGTACCGCGGCCGGGGTTCCTAGATCCGCAGTCCCTGCGGCCGCTTCTGGCGTTGGCTAAACAAATATAGCAATTCTATAGATCTTATCAATTACTTAACTGCAATTACCATGCAATAAGCACGTACCACTTGAATGTCCTGCTGTTTCCCATTCCTTGATATTACCGAGAGCCTGTAAGAACCCGGCACATCATCGTCGCACGCGGACTTCTTCTGCAAAGAGAAATCAACAATTTCACTAGTCTGTTATTCATATTTGTTTGCCCAGCTCCGATTATCTTCGCTTATTATCCGACAATTCCGCGCGACGCGATTTCCGTAATCATTACGGTATTTACGTAAGCATTGTTCTTTCATAGAGTCAACGAATATTTTCTCTTGATTTGCGAAGCGACACGAACAGGCTGCAATTAAAGTGTGATTACCACGAGATATTGAGTCTGTTTCGAATCTGTTCGCGAAAAAATAAGACAATGTACACTGGAAACATTATTTATACATATGTGTATGTTACTGGTAACACGCGTGCCTCGAGTGTCACCAATGCCGAATCGTTTTGATATGAAACAACATTGTCGGCAAATGCCAGAAAGCTACGCGTTTACAGCTGCTATTTAGATTAGCCTCGTGGAAAAGATGTTCGACATTTATAGCAACAAATGATTTATGCTTTCTAGCTACTTCTGTTTGCCGACATTGCACGCTCCTAGCGACAGAGAACGAAGATTGGGAAAATCAAAATCATGCGAATGAATTCGAAGAATATTTCTCGTTCTCGTTCGCCGTTGACCTAGATACGAGTTCGCTATCGTTCCAATCTTCGCGAAGGTTCGTAGATTGTCAATTAATTGTTTCGTCGATTAACATAACTTATATCACTGCCTCGTTCTTTTTTTTATGAATTTATTTAATTGTCGGCAGATTGCATAACTGCACGCGTACACGGGAACGATACGAACCTTGCAACAGTTCATAATCACTTGCACACATACGATCGCACCTCCGTTTCTAATTCAGTGGCTTGCGCCGTGGTCTTTTCGAGGCAACAGCCTTTGGAAGACTGATTGCCGACTTTTATTCTGCTGCATAAACCGTACGTCATGAGAAATGATGGGAACGAGTGAACACTGCTGCTATATATTTTCATTTTCGCATTAACGGATTACACTTATCAAATTTCTTTCGCGATCCGCCTTCTTAGTGTTATCCCTTATCTAAAAACAAACGTTCCGCACGTGCAATCCCGTTTGCGTTCGACATGCAAAATTCGGCGACGACGCCAAACCGCGATGGCGAAATCTCATCAGTTTGTATCGCAATGTTCCAATTTGAAACAATTTCGGAAGTTTTTGTAACAGGAACGGTTCAATGAGGAAAGCTTACGAAATTTATCGCTGCATCATGAAAACTATTTTCTGCGATTTTAAGTGAGAATATAGTTTTAAGAGGAATCGCTGGTAGCATATATCGGTTGTTTTGTAAATTGTAAATTTGTTCTGTAAACCAATCGCGCGAAGTGATCCGTCTCTGGTAAAACAAAACGGGCTTGCATGGTCAACGGGTTCCGACGAATTATTTCTCACTGGTACACTTCTTCCAGTACATCTCGGAAGAATGCGCTCACTCGTTTTCCTTGCGGACGCGTTTTTTCCGAATACCTGACGCACGAATGCTTTCATGCGTAACCCCTGTGACGGCGATTAAGAGCAACTTTCTATGCATTAAGTTGAGGTCGATCGTTTCCACAAAGTATGTATACGTCGACAAGGAGAACAAGGAGGGTGACGAACGTTTCTACCGTTCTACATTTAATTCGACCATAGCTCAATCTGTTTAATTTCATTTAAAGAAAGTCTCAACAAAGCCACCCCGACACCTGAAATTTTTGTCGGCCACGAATTCTTTCCATTCCAAGCGGTTTTTCGGATCTCTAGGCCCCCACTTTTCCTCGGATGGTTGAAACGCCGCTTTTATGGTCTACGAAACAAAGACAAACCCAATGTAAATTAATAAAAGTTCGTCACACGTCGAATCGAGAGGGAGATCGTTTGCGAAAATGACTCACTTCGATAATTGACGACGACCGGTTTTCTAACAGTTTCTGAGACATGAATCCTACGATCAAAAGGATTCCCACAGCTAGCAGGGACCAACCAATACCTACAAGCAAATCAATTTTCGTAGAAATTGGCCCACGTATCGATTTCATTTACTTTGATTTAAGGTATCAACCGTAAGCATAATCAGGAAACGCCGTGCCGTCGTAGGTGGGTGGCGTGTAAGTAACGATGGTGTAAATTAGGATAACGATCATGAGAATCGGTGTGATGATAGTCCAGCAGATCCTCCAGTACCACGATGGTCTTTGGCCCAGCATGAACTCGACGTCGGTCACGAACCTCGATATACCGTAGACCCAGAAGACGGTGATCATTTCTAACACCCCGACGATTATGGCGACGAAGGTGCCGCCGTAGTAATCGACTAACGTGACGAACCATTGGCCACCCTTCCACAACAAAATTGTTTCAATTACATCGAGGATTTGGGACACTCTATCAGTTTTAAAAATGTTTTATGATACTCACGGGAGTGACATAAACGATACTAATGCCGAATCCAATCACTGAAACTATGAGCACGAGCTTCCAGTGAGCTACTTTTGGGAAATAATCGCAGAGGATGCTGAAGACGGCTCCGCAGAGTGCCACAGCGCTACCGACCCCCAGGACAAACAACATCACGAAGAAGAGGACAGAGAACAGCTGCGGAACTACTTTGAATCTTGCCAAAGCGTCCGGGTACGAAATAAACGCGAGACCGGTGCCACCGCGAACCACCGTGGACACGTCCGAGGTGCCCATCTCGTGAGCCAGATTTCCGAGAATCCCGAAAATGGTGCAACCAGCCATCAAACTCGTGAACGTGTCCAGAGTGGTCACAATCATCACGTCTCTGAAACAAAATTCTTGTTACTGCTGAAACTCAGATAGTGACGAAAGAGTTTACCTGCCGAGACTATGCCGGAAATTATTGTAAGACGAGAAGGTGAGGATGGGGCCGAAACAGACCGACAACGAGAAGAAGCACTGAGTGATGGCGGCGTACCAAACGTTTGGCTGCCAGAGTTTCTCCCATTTGGGAATGACTAGGAAGAGAATGCCATCAAGAGCACCCTCCAAGGTTACTGCTCTAATCAGCAGAGCGATCATCACCACGTATGGGAACAACGCTAAGAAATAAGCCGCCTTGCCCGTGCTCTTGACTCCCTTGAAGAGCACGAAGAAGATTGCGGCCCAGCTGAAAAACAGGCCAACGACCAGCTGCCAGGAAGGAACACCGATACCGTTCTCGATCGAGTCGTATTCGTTGAGAACGATTTTCCTGCAGAGAATATTTGTTTTAGCTGAGGAAAACGAATAAGCTGGACGTACAACAAACTGAAGGTACAACCAACCGGAAGTACAACTCTGCGGCGCTGTGTAAGGTCCTGTTGCCAGACGAGTTTATGTTCCCATTGTCCGACACCGCGTCTACGCAGTTGTCCCCCCATTCTTCCCGGCAATAGGACCAAGGCAGTTCGGCTTGGAAACTGGTCACCAGGTAAAACAACGTGAGCGCCATTAGAGAGCAGTAGTACGAGACCACACAGGTTGCTGCGAACGCCTGTCCGTATCCCAGTCCTGGAACGATGTCAGAGTCAGAAGAAAATCAAGCGACTCTTCGCTGCGACTAACCTTTCATCGCTGGGGACATGGCCCATGTTTTCGCGCAGGACTTGTTCGTGAACTGGCCTAGAAGGGCCTCCAAAAAATAGAATGGTTTCCCGACAAATATCAAGATGATGATATAAGGTATCAGGAACGCGCCGCCGCCGTTTTCATACGCGGTGAACGGAAACCTCCAAACATTCCCGAGGCCGACGGAAGTGGAGATGCATGCCATTAGGAATTCTAGTCCGCCTCCCCATTCTGCTCTCTGTAGAGAGAAAAGGATTGATCAGTGTTCGTTGACGCGGCAATGGACTCAAAAGATTTAAACTTACGGTTTCCACAGTGTCGCTCTGTTCCGATTCCATCGATTCTTTTGACTTCTCTGTAGCCACGGAGTTGTTCCCGTTCTGACCAACGTTGACACTCTCCATCTCGAAAGCTTCGTTCGCATATCCGTTCTGCGTCTGCAAGTATTTTGGTCGTTAATTCGATCAGCAATCAACAACATGCTCGAACATCATAAGCGTCTCACATAAACTCCATTTTCCAGCTTCGCCATGTTTAATACACGATCGTGATACACCGATGATCTTCTGACAGTTGGTACCCACTAGATTATTCCGTCTGGTTGGTGAGCTTTGAGAAGAATATCCCTTTCACGGAAAGGATGCGGCCGAGAAACAAGGCAGTCATCACAGGACAGTGTCCCATTAGCAGCTTCTTCGGTGGTATCCAATGGACGGAATAAATGACTGTCACCGACACGAGACGATCATTGGGAGAACGCGAGAGATGTGTTCGAAGAGAAAAATGGTGAATTTAATGAATGGAGAGCCGTTTGTACTCCGGAAAACTGGAGCCGATGAATGGACCTTCCTCTTGTCCGAGAAAGTCTGACCAACGAGCTGTCACGAGCGCCGAGATCCGCAAAATAAAGGCTTTAGCGTTGTGCGCTGATTAGATACGACACGCAGCTTGAACGTTCTCCCGCGTTCTTCGAATTTCATCTCTGGTTCTACAGACTGCGACCCGCTCGGCTCCACATACAGGTACGCTCGAGGCTGCAGCACGTGCCGATAATTGCCAGCCATGCATACACGAAACAATAACATTTCCCAGGCAGACGATAGTTTAGGACGATTTGCTAAAAGATGAATTGCTGTCGTTTTTTATCGCCGTATTCCGTAGATCAAGAGCTTGCAATTGGAACTCACAGTTCTCTTATGCTTAACTAACAATCGATAAGCAAAACTTTGACAAACATTTGGCAGAAGTTCGACACCAGATGCCACGCGTGGAAAACTTTAGTTTTCATGGAATCGATAAGAAGTATAAAACTTCTGGTTTAATTAAGATCGTCTCGACAAGACACGAGTATGCCCTGGATATAAATTCTATTGAAGTTAGAGCAATAAAGATGGCGTGATCCAGCGGTTATTACCCGGCTGCGAAGAAAGAGTCTGATAAGGGATCGTAATCCCGCGTCCTTCTCTCAGACACCGTTCGTGGAGAATAGGTCGAGATCGTAAAGATATAAAGAAATGTCTAGGAAAACTGGATTTGAAGAACAGGTACTTGTACTTTCGTTCTTGAAAATCAAACGGCGCGTCACTTTGGAGGCTGAATGGCAGATACATTATATATTGTAGTTATCATATATTTCCGAGAGGCAGTAATCACCAATCGATTCCACGGATTAGCGAAGAAATGGAGCGAACGGATACCGCGTTCAAGATCTTTTGTTCTTACGCGCGTTATTAAATAATCTATCATATTTAGACAACCGACGACGCGGCAGTAACAGCGCCGGATAATAACGTGACGACTGATTAATCAATCGCGTTGTTTCTTCCCTGCGATAGGTTTCAACGTTTTCTGGGTCGCGTGGTTACAAACGAGCAACGTTTGCGAACGAGCAATGTGTCGATCACAGGGTCCGGGGAAATTATATGTGCGAAATGTACGCTATTCTTTTTGTATCGCATTGCATTGCTGGGTCCCTTATAATGGGTCCCTCATAAATATGTATATATATATATATATATTAGCTGTAATTGTCAGCACCGGTCGGCAGCGTTCAAGGCCCCCGATCAGCCGTGCAAGTGCGTTGCAAAACCGCACCGTGAATACTGCGATACGGAGGAACTACAGTCTGCAGACTGCATAGAATTGCGCCTTAATCACAGCTCCCTTACGTCACTTTGCAAACACCAGTCCTGATTAAAGTTTTCATGAATTAGCGTCAGTCGGTTGGAGAACTTTCGCACGAAATACCATGAATTTTTAATCGCGTAACATCCTGTCGCCAATCTTGAATGCATTCCTCACGCGCGGGAATTTTCGATTCGACAAAACAAACGCGAGTCGGCGCAGCTTTTGTCAAATTCCGGCTATTTGGCAGTGCGATGTGAGACGTTTTCCGACAGGATGGCCTAACAAATTAACCAGCGTATCTGCTGATAACTAATTCGACGAACGATCATCCAAAAACGCGATGATGGAGAATCTAAGCAACTTCTATTATCTCGTGCAGCTGATCGTCCACCAAGTATTTGTCTACTTACGGGTAGGATCGCGCGATTAACCTATCCTCATAATGACCGATCGATTTCGATTCAAACGACCCGAGACCCGAATAAACAAAACTATCGATCCTTAGGATCTGATCCGGTATAAATTCTGGCTGACAGGCGACGACGAAGACTTCGATTCCTCCGATTCGAAGCTGCAGGGTCTCTCCTTCAGAAACATCACCGCGGATCTCGTAGCCTTCGCCGTCATCTGCATCGTGCTCTTCGTTCTCGTGACTCTGACGTCGAAATGCGAGAAGGTCGAAAAACCGAGTTCCTATGCTTTCGCTGGGATTGAGACGTGAGCTCCTTCCGTTCGTGGTTCGAGAACATTAGCGCGTTGAATGCCTGAAAACATAAACGAATGTACAATGACGCAAAGCTGCGTTCAACGCGTTAAGATATTAAAAAGACGGTAATAAGAAAGAACGGGAATAAAATTTAGGATTATCAGCGACCTCGTTCCCGATAGAGTGCCCGTGGACCGCGAAGGAAGCCTGTGCCGCGTGTCGAACACAAGTTCCGTCCGATTCGAAGCATGCGAGCATTCGATGTTTCCTCGTGGCAGAATCCCTGAAAGGAACTTTTCGCATGAGAGCTTTTCCCGAATGCATAGGTGCAACAGGAGAAAGTCCCGCTGCATCTTGAAGAAGTCGATCTTCGGTTTGACTGGGACGCAGCTGCACAACTCGCAGAGCACCCAAACGCATAAGCTAGTTTCTAAACCGAACCAAAAATGGTTTGTCAGACGAACAAGGAGCGGTTTGGTTTATGGGAAATACATGTTCGAATAGTTGACTACGCCATAGATTTCGTGCAACAACGTCTTTTTGAAAACGCTGAAAGGAACGTTGGAAAATCGGTGGGTCATCGTTTAACAGCGTTCCTATCGTTGCACGCGTAACTCACGGTTGTTTAACATTCCGTGCTAATTAGCGAAGCGTTATCGGATGTTCGCGACTTGCGACAAATTTCTCTCACAAACAGAATTCGTTCCGAATCGATTTGCGAGTGAAGCTGTCAGAATGAATTATACACTTGCGCCTATCCCCGCAACTGGCTGTTAGTTAATTAACGTATTAACCGAATCCGGTCAGATCACGATGCGCGTAATTATATTTTCGAGTCATTTACTTCAGCGTTTTATATCGCTTTTATTTTTTGTCAGTGTTACTTTTCATCGATCGAGGGTAAACATTTGTATATCGTATATTTTTATTCGAGACACTTTTGCCGACTTTTATTGCGATCTTTTATCACCACGAAATTCTATTCCTTTTTGTAAGGTCGTCTTTGTTAATATTTTTATGTCCCGAACAAATAAAACGCATGGTAACGAGCATTAACGCGTCGATGAATTTCGCCAAGGTAAACTCCGATGATGATTCGTTATCGATAAATAAATAACTCGATCGAAAAACCCGGACGCGTTTTATCTCGGGAAAGTCGTAAACTTATTACGACCATCGGATTCTCCGTTGCAAAGACTGCTCCGGTTTTATTGCGCGTCAGACAATTCCTTCTTGCGAAAGATTTGTCGATCGATAATATATAAATCCTCGGTTTACCGATCTATCGTAAATCACGTAATAAATACTAAACTTAACGAACGATGTGTCGAAACCTCTACGTAAGTAT
Source organism: Augochlora pura (assembly GCF_028453695.1). Taxonomy (NCBI): domain Eukaryota; kingdom Metazoa; phylum Arthropoda; class Insecta; order Hymenoptera; family Halictidae; genus Augochlora; species Augochlora pura. Next base: position 21,635,555 of record NC_135775.1, on the reverse strand, counting down.
ATCAGATGAAAATTCTGCCTGCTGAGTTTTCGCATGGTAATGTAAAATTATAGAAACGATCAAGGAACGCTCAGATCTATATCCCTTGGAACTCGGAACGCTACGTCCATCGACCCGCTCGAAACCATAGAAACGGCGACCACGCGGGAATCAAAACAATCGTTTGTCGGGCTGTAAGTATGTACGATGTGGTAACAGTGTTCGCCGCGTTTTCCATGGGCAAACAGAATTAAGTGACGCGATGGACATCAAGGACAGTAGCGACGAAGAGGAAGCGCACAATATTTTAGCATTCACGAAATTCGACGAAAGCATCGAGGTCCGAAACGCCGAGGAGATCCAGAGCCCCGGGCGTCACAGACCTTCTAGCTCCAGAAGACCTAGGCAATCTGCGAAGCAGGGTACTTCAAGCTCTACGGAGATGAATACGATCCGGAATAAGTTCGAAAGGTAAACGTTCTGATCTCTATCAAGAAACACGTAGATCGTCGAGGGTGGTTTTCGATTTAAGGTATAACAAGGTAGAAACCAGCTTCGGGAAGTCGCTAGAGATCGGCAGCGATCCCTCGGACAGCGAAGAAACCGACGACGATGATATCCAGGGAGGCAGTACTGCGCAGCAGGTTGAGATCTACAACCCTAAGGACTTTGAGAATCTGAAAGCGTCGGCGGAAGTGACGGAGTTGTTTCAAAATATCATGAGGTATCCCTATTGCTCCATTATTTTCCGCCTGAACAACTTGAAATGCAAGTGCCTCGTACGACAGGTATACTCCACAGAGGATAGAGCTCAACTACAAGCTGATACCGTTCATCCCCGACTATATTCCAGCGGTTGGCGACATAGATGCGTTCATTAAGATTCCTAGGCCCGACGGGGTGGACGACAAAGTAGGATTGACAGTGCTGGATGAGCCTTGCACTAACCAATCAGACCCTGCTGTGCTACACCTGCAATTACGCAGTCATATGAGAAGTGCGGGTGCAGCCAGACAAACGGTTGTCAAGAGAATCGAGGACGCTGAGAAGAACACAAAGTCGATCGACAAGTGGATCGACGACATCAATCAGCTGCACAGGAGCAAACACCCACCAGCCGTGCATCTTACCAAACCGATGCCGGACATCGACTCTCTACTACAACAGTGGCCGGTAGAGGTCGAGGAGAGGCTGAACGAGACCGAGCTGGACTTCACTCAGCTTGATTGCGATCTGCCTCGTCTGGCCGATATAATCTGCAACCTTCTCGACATCCCCGTCGAGGAAGACTCCAGACTGGAAGCGCTTCATACGCTTTTCACGCTTTTCCTCGAGGTCCGAAATGCTCGAGCGCAAAAGTATTGACTTCCGCCGGATACGTCCACGTGCATACGATTTTCAACCGCATACCATGACGAAAACGATGCTAATCTTCTGTAAATATTTATGTAAATGGACTTCTTCCTTTCAAGGAGGAAAACTGCGAGTCTGAGCACACAACGACGAATGACCAAGACGATGAAATCTTGTAAAAATATTGGTTATTAAACTATCAAGTTGATCAACGAATTTTCAATACTCTTTTTCTGTACGCTGGTCAGTGAAATTTTGTAAAATAATTAGGTATACGTAACTGTATTTGTGGCAGATACTCCGTATACTGATGACGTCAGGACCGTAGAGGATAGAATTGTAAACTTCCTTTTCTTGTGTCATTACTAAACTACGGATTTCATGTATTCGTCATTAAAAGTGTGTAATTGTAGTTTGAAAAAGTTAAAAGATAAAAAAATGTATGAGTATCGATATATTATTTTCAACCTATCCGAATTAGTGAAGACAGAAGCTCCTGACTGTTTTCATTTTGCTAGAACAGCAAATATTTTGCCTTTATTCTGTATAATTTTCAATGAGCAATCTGAAACGGAAAGACTACAGTATTGCGATTACAACAATGTCTGTAACATAATACGATTTGAAAAATAAAGAGAAAAGAGGAAAATAACGTTAATCTTTGATCACCTTTATAGTGTTTTACTACTAACTTTTTTAAAGTGGTTCGTGTACATTGCTGCAAAACCGTTTCTTGTTACTTCGCATTCGACGAGAGACAAGATTTGATTAATCGAGAAAACATTAGATCGATTCACGAATACGATGGATCGAGTTCGTTTGTATCGAGCATGAATCATAGTAACAGATACAATTGAGATATGGTCTCCGATACGTATGTATGAATCACGTGGCTGATAGCAATGCTCCCAATGGATGACACTTGCCTTTTGTGTGCATGTTTAGCAGTTTTAAGTTTTAGAAATGTTTTTGTACGTTTCGCTGGCACGATAATTTCGATAGCCTCGCCTATGAAATTTCTGTAAGACGTGATAGAAGCGATAATTTTTTAAAAGATGACTGACACAGATATCCCAACAAACGCTAATGTGAGGATAAACAGCACTATCGAAGTCGAAGACAGTTTAAATAGTTGTATGAATGAAGACACGGAACAACTTCTGAGGCCAAGAGATAATTTTGCATCGTATACAAATGATGATCACGTTAGATTTAGGGTATGTAAAAAAGTTTAATTTAACAACGACACTGCATTAGTTTAACTATGAGATCTATAGTCCTCGTTTGATAAATGGCATAACCTAGTGAGTCCGTTATCTTACGCATTGAATCCAACAGCACGTCAAACCTGTTGCTAATTACTTCAAAGATTGTTCGGAACAATGCACAATTATATATACAATATACGACTTCTACGTTCATTTTCAATATTTTATCATTTTATTCGTTTAATAGAATACTATCTCCGACCATGGCAGCCTGTCCACGCAAAATATTATGGATACGGTTGAACGGAATCCAAGGAGACAAATTTCAGATGAAATCACTCCTGGGGCAACAAATTTCTTATCTACCAACTATGAGGTAATTTGTCCTGCAATCACTTTAATAAAAGTATTATATACTTTATCTTTCAATGCTACCAATTTCAACTTTTATCTTGTAGTTCTTTTTATTTTTTTTCTCTTCAATGAATTCTATATGCTAACCATTGGAAGTGCTATATCTTATCTTTGAGTACGTTTTATTTAGAGAATCCGCTTTTTTTTTCTTAGAGTTTAGATTATGATCTATGCGAGAACCAGCTTTTACAAGACGAAGAAAGGAAGAAAGGGTATAAGTTTGTAGTTAAAAAGAATTTTGCCAGATGGTTTATTTTTTTATTGATAGGCATCTGCACAGCCCTTATAGCCTCTTTCGTGAATATATCTATAGAAGAATTAACGCATTTGAAATATGGCCACCTTAAGACTCGTATCCTTTGTTATCAATACATAAATATATGAACTGAATAAAACAATAATCTTTCTTTCCTTACAATGAATTATTACAGATATGGATCAGTGCGTGGTAGAAAATTGTTTATGGTTACCGTATCTGTTGTGGTTAACTTTAAATTTAATACCAGTGTTAATAGGTGCCCTTTTGGTATCATATGTAGAACCTGTTGCCGCAGGCAGTGGTATTCCTCAGGTGAAATGTTATTTAAATGGTGTTAAAATACCACGAGTTGTACGTATTAAAACATTGGTTGTGAAGATCGTTGGAGTAATCTGTACAGTTGTTGGAGGTCTAGCTGGTGGAAAGGTAAATATCGTTTGTCGTTATTTATTAAATTATATACCACCAAGAAAAACAATAACATATGTGCATTAATAATTGGAGGAAGGACCTATGATACATTCTGGCGCTGTGGTAGCAGCAGGAATATCTCAAGGAAAGAGTACCACGTTCAAAAAGGATTTTAAAATATTTCAATATTTTCGGGAAGACCATGAAAAACGGGACTTTGTATCCGGAGGTGCAGCATCCGGCGTGTCAGCAGCATTCGGAGCACCAATTGGTAAATTATGAGAGATGCAATAATATGTACAAAAAAGTTCTAATTTTCCAAAAATAATTTAGGAGGAGTATTGTTTAGCATCGAAGAAGGGGCTAGTTTTTTTAACCAAAGCCTTACATGGAGAACGTTTTTTGCTTGTATGATTACAACATTCACCTTAAATATTATGTTGAGTACATATCATGGACGGCCTGGTGATCTTTCTTATCCGGGTTTACTAAACCTTGGAGAATTCGATACAATACCTTATAAAATTTACGAAATTCCTATCTTCATGATCGTGGGAACAATAGGTGGAATGTTGGGCGCTCTTTGGAACCACATAAACTACAAAATTACTTGTTTCCGTCTGAGGTACATAAAGAGAAAATCGTTGAAAGTATTAGAAGCGCTTTTAATTGGTGTGCTGAGCGCGACAATGGGCTTTATAACGATTTATTTTATAAATGATTGTAAACCATTGGGTCAGGATCCTACTAAATTTCCCATTCAAATGTTTTGCCGTGAAGGTGAATATAATGCGGTTGCAGCTTTATGGTTTCAAACACCGGAAAGTAGTGTGCGATCATTATTTCATGATCCTAAAGGTATGTTACTATGATAATGTGTAGAAAATATGGTAAACCTTACACTTAATCAGTCATCTACTTTTAGGTTCCCATAATGACATAACACTAGCTATTTTTGTTGTACTTTATTTCATCCTGGCAGTGTTTACTTTTGGTCTCTCTATGTCTAGTGGACTATTCATTCCATCCCTTCTTATAGGCTCTGCATGGGGTAGATTAATCGGATCAGGTCTTTCGAAAGTGTTTCCTAATAGTGTAAGATAGCATTGCAAATAATACTCAACTATAACAAAATGTAAAATGAGTTATTTTAGATAATAGTTTTCTATTGATTTTTTTCTTAACAATAAGTATATAAAATACTAATATAAAATACTATGTATTTCAGGTTGTGTTAATTCCTGGAAAATATGCTTTATTAGGAGCAGCTGCACAGTTAGGTGGAGTAGTCAGAATGACAATCAGTTTAACTGCCATACTTATAGAAGCCACTCAAGGAATATCATTTGGTTTACCTCTTATAATAGTTTTAATCATGGCTAAATGGGTCGGAGACTTTTTCAATGAGGCACATAAATCAATTAACCATTATCGTTTATCTATGGAAAAGCAACTGAAGATGAATAAAAAAAGGTTCTATCATTTATTTTTTAGGGAATCTATGAGATTCATATACAAATGAGTGGTGTACCTATTTTACCATGGGAAGCTCCACCTTTGTCAAACAATATATGTCCTAGCGAAATTATGAGCCACCCTGTAGTGACATTAAAAACTGTGGAGAACGTCGGGCATATAGTCGAATTACTTAAATGTGTAACATTTAATGGATTTCCTGTAGTTGACCCTCCTAGCAGTGATGAGGTTACTATTATCCATTACATCATTATATGCTAAGGATTATTGGATCTACTTTAAATTAATATTTTGACATCTTCTATTTCAGAGTGAAATACGTTCGTATGGACGATTTCGAGGTCTGATCTTACGTTCTCAGTTGATAGTATTATTAAAGAATAAAGTTTTCAATGAAGATCCAGAATATTTAAGCAACAATTACAACATTAAATTATTCAGGAAAGAATATCCTAGGTACCCAACAATCGAAAAAATCTCACTAACCGACGAAGAAAAAACTTATACAATAGACCTGAGACGTTTTATGAATCCTTCCCCTTACACGCTACAACATGTTAGTAACTTGTTACCTACTCTATTTCTAATTAAAATTACTTCAGCTATTTACACTAATCTACTTTTCAGTCTGCAACATTACCACGAGCATTTAGACTCTTCAGAGGTTTAGGTCTTCGTCATTTACCAGTCTTAAATGATACAAATGAAGTAATAACAATTTTATTTTTTAATATAATTTGTCTATAAAGGAATATTACTAGCTAATCTTTTTTTTAGGTAATTGGAATTATCACACGAAAAGATATTGCTAGGTATAGAATATGGAAACATAGAGGAAGAATGGGATTAGATAAACTTTTAATGACAAACAGACTTTAATTAAAGTTCTTTACAAACAGAAAAAATGTACCATTTCGAAGAAAATATTTATTTGTATAAAGAAAAAAAGATTTCTAAACCGCAAAGAGGCTCAAATTACATTTAAAAAAATCATCTTAAAATATTAAAAGTGAGAAAAAAAGGAAAAAACAAAGATCGCAGACAAAAAATTTAGTATTAATTATTTACAAATAATTGCCAACCCAACCATGACCATAGCTTAAAGAAAAGGTATATAGGAAGAAGCACTAACAATAACAAAAAATAATATTCATACGATGGTATATACATGTTCGTCTATTTAAGTTTTAGAACCGGTACCCTCTGTCTTTAACACCTCTAGCATAAGGTGTAATAAAATAATGCAACTTTTACGTACAACCTGGAACATGAAAGAATATTTTATTGTAAACTATATAATACATTTATTATTACCTATTTCTTATGTATACATTTATTAAGAAAATAAAAAGAAATGAAAGAATGTTATCAGTATTTTGTTTTTAACGTTTATTTTCACAATTTGGACATACATCGAATAGTATCATGTCCCGTGAAATTAACAAATTTAAATGTAAAATTTTATACATCTCGACAAGTTAATATGTTTGTTATTACTGAATAAGTATTGAAAATATACATTTCTGTAAAATGATCTATTAAAGATTTGTTTTTACGCACGATCTCAATAATTAATAAATAACGTTACGCTCGAACATCTGGAAAACTAAATTCCCGCGAACAAACAGCGTCATCGATTATGGACACCGACAGAAGAAATGTCGTCAATTAACTGCAGTTCCCTATTTTGGGAACGTATCACCTTGAGACAGTAATAATATATACAAGAACGAAGGCAGTTAATTCTAATTCACGATTAATTGAGACTTCAAAATTTTTTCTGAAACTGCATTGGTGAAAAAGGATACACATTAAAGCGTTTCGTGCAAGTACGATGATTTTCCTCTTTCCTTGGTGGTTTGTGATAACAAATATTTTTTCGTCGAAACGCACGTGATTCAAAAGTTCAACGGCATTGAATAAAAAGGTCTGCCATTCTTGCGATTTGCGTTTGAATCGAGCGTACATTGCGCATGCGTGCGCAACACGGAAAAAGTGGGCACTTTAAATAATTTTTTGTGCAACAAATTTTATTAAACAAAATGAATGGTAAATGGAGTGCAGGAAATAATGCCTTAAAAACTAGAAGAAATTCAAGTAAAGAGAGGAGAAAGACAATGCATAGACTTGTAATAAAACCTCATGAAACCGAAGAAGAAGCTACAACTCGCAGATTTCATGATGCACAAAGAATGGCAAGATTTAGAGCCAGAAGAAGAAAGACTTTGGAGGAAGCAAAAGTGCTCGAGACAGTAAAATTTAATGAACCTTCTTTGATTGCAGAACTGAAAAAAAGAAACATTACTTTTGAAACTAATAAGTCTATTGTCGATGTAACAAATATTGGAAATGTTCAAACATTTTTGCCTACACAAAAATCATCCACTATTGTACACATTGCTTGTGAACAAAGTAGGTACTCTAAATTATTAGAAATTATCGAGGACATGGGCAAAGATATTAAACTAGCGTACGCTGGTAGTAAAACCTCAGCAGAAAGACTGAAAGCAGGCATTACACAGGCAAAAATATTAATCAAAGAGTGTTTACTGGAGACAGAAATGAGTTTATGGCAGTGATTTATCTACGAATCAGTAGATCTCTTACACATCCCATCTAGGATACAAATTATATAACTCTTAAAGCTATTGTAATATAGAAAAATATACAAATTCTCCAGAAATATTAGTCTCCAAATGAATAAATGTTACAAGACAGATATATTCTAAAGCTTTGTTTTAACATATCTTAAAGTTAGGTTAATATCTGAATAGAACATGAGTGCAAACCATAAAAATAGTAACAATAGAAAGAGTTCATTGATATAATAACAATAATGCTCCATACAAAAACAATCAATTAAAATTTCAGGATCGTATAAAAAATCGTCTACACATCCGAATGACAATTTGAATTTAATAAATTAATCGGTTTGCAAGCAATTTCTGTATACATATTATTTTTCGATTACCTTGAAGACACTAATGGATTCCGAACATATTAGTTCGAAAAAAGCGTCATGTAAAGTAGTGATAAGTATAATAAATAATTATTCCGAATTTAATTGCGCCAAAGTGTAACTCGATAATCCTTCAAAAAAGCGGATCCCCTTAGCGAGTTCATGAATAAGTTTCGTCTTTTCCTCTGGAAGAACGGTAGATAGACAATCCGTCAATAATTTTCCATTCCTTTAAGAAACGATACTTTGTTTAAAACATTACGGGATTAGGATACTATTAAAAATCAAAAAGAGTAGGTAATCTTCAAAACTGAAATTATAAACAATTGTATATACACGCCCAATTCTTAAAACAATAAGATAAAGAGAACTGGAGAAATCTTGTATATTTTGAAGGCAATATGTATACACTTATGGTGTATGCATATGCTTCTACTACTGTATTTCAAAAATTAATTTGCATTAGAAGTTCAGATTTCAAACTAACAACAAACATTCTTGTAATTTTGTTGATTTTTCCAGTATCCTAACCCGTTAAGAAAATTTACCATGCACCGAATATTTCCACGGAAACATGTTATAGCAAGAAAAAAAGTATAGGATCACCACCAGCAAAGAAGAGGACAAGGCGGCTGAACATTCCGAGAGTGTTCACGGTTGTTTGACAATGTCGTCGTGTATTTTAAGACGCGGTTGGCTCGGTCAATTGTTTTGCGGTCTCTTGGGTCGTACACCTGTCCGTCGTGAAGTTGCAGACGGGAGTAGGAAGGGGTTATGGTCAATAAACGCAACCACGTCACACGCAGCCTATCGGCGACCCCGCTTGGCCCCTTAAAGTGGCTCCGAACGAAAATCTTACATGTCGGCCGATATTGCTTTTGTGCGTTTGTCTGCAGGATATCTTGAGAAAAACTGGATTGATTTCGATAGGAACGCCATCAACAGGCCGGTGTCACCTCAAGGAAGATGCGAATGTAAAATGAATGCGGTCTACGGCGTGGTTTAGCTTCGCGGCGGGTTAATCGTGCGTTTCAGTGAACTGACCGAATTGCGTCCGCCATTGTTGTGATTGGTGAACGTTCCAGAGAAGACGGCGTTCTTAGATTGGCGCGCATGCGCCCGACATACTACTTGACGACGCTCTTCTTTCGAATTTTGGGAGACACGCACACACAAAGGAACGTGACACAGGTAGCCGCATATACATGCACACGCATTAGCGCGAGCGCGCACACACCTATACATACATATGCATTTCGAAAACAGTGTTCACTGCTTGATTTTTGCGCACGTGCCATACAATTTTTTTTTGAGCTCGTTGCCCGCGTCTTTTTAGACATTGAAAATTGAATTATTATCTACTATTTTTTAACTTATTGTGACGATGAAAGTGGTTAACGGAGTATTTCGGAGAAGATCGTACAGTTGATGTTCTTCTGTTCCCCCAAAAATAAAGTAATTTTACGATTACTGCTGTCCGTGATTTTGTTCGATCGCCGTTTTTCTGTTTAATGACAATTGAGAAGCTGTCAAACTTCGTAGATTTTATAACTAATCATTAGATTTTTAACTATGTACATGAACATACATACAAGTTATACTAGCTTATGGAGAAGAAATTATATAATGTTTACATTAACATTATTTTCCTATGTTGCAGATAATGTGATGCAAAGAAAATAATCTAAATATCATCAAATACATAAAAGTATACGTATGAACGTTTGGTCAATATCAAAGAATAGAAGCAAGGGGAACTCAACTGCGTACCAAAACGTATGCATAAAATATATTTTGTGGATAGTTTGATATTTAAATCTTACAAAAATGACAGTCTACATAGATGATCGTATATATGCCATGCATAATTATATGTTATGCCTAAGGTTAAAAAGAAATCTTACCTTAAGAAGGTAAGGGAAATGCGTGAATATAGACGAGAAAAGCTAAGGTCAGAGACAATAGAGGAACGTGCTATTAGATTGTATACTGCTGCTGAAAGAATGAAGAACGCTAGAGCAAAGGAAACAGAGGAGCAAGCAGCAATAAGAAGAATGCAGGAGGCTCAACGGATGGCTAGGCATCGTGCTAAAAAGAAGCGTTGTTTGGACGAAAATTTAGCAAGAGAAATATCTAAAATTGCTGAACTTTCCAAGATGCCTGATGCAGCAACTATAGCACAAATGTCGGAAATGAATATGAATAAAATTTCTGCAGAGCTCAAACAAATGATGGAAAGGGGGAAAGTACCAGAACATATAGTTCAAATGGCTCAACTTGCAGAGTTTAGCAAAATGACTGAATTAAATAAAATGTCTCAGGACATGGCAAAAAGATATGAAATGGAAAAGATGGCAGAATACGCCAAGACAACAGAATACATGAAAATGCAAGAAATTGCAAAAATGTCTGAAATCGCTAAAATGAACGAAATGGTAAAACTCTCAGAAATGGCTAAATACAATGATATCACAAAAATTAATGAAATTGCGAAAATGAACGAAATGATGAAAATGTCTCAAATGGCAAAAATAAATGAAGTTCAGAGAATGAACGAAATAGCTAAACTAAATGAAATGGTAAAAATGACAGAAATGGCTAAGTATAATAATGACAGAAGTAAATTGAATGAAATTGCACAAATCAATGAGATGGCAAAAGAAATTGCCAAGATGAATGAGAAAACAAAAATGAATGAAATGATTAAAATGGCAAATATACAAAACGACATCACAAAGATGCCAGAGTATTCTAAAATGGCTGAAATGGCAAAGCTAACAGAGTTGGCTAAATTAAATGAGATAACAATAACAAAATTAAACGATCCTCCTCCACCGAAAGTACCAGAAATTCCTCGAATTCCTGAACCTGTGATCACCGTGCCAAACCCAAGAAATCTACAAAATGTTCAAACTGTACAAGTAGCACAAGCTAGCCCATCCAGTACAATAAATTTCCCTACTGTACCCGGACAGGGTAAATATGCTCAGTTACTTGTTATAATCGAGGAACTTGGGAGAGACATTCGTCTTTCATATGCTGGAAGTCGCAGCGCGGCTGAACGCCTCAAGATGGGTATTCAACATGCAAGAATTCTTGTACGAGAATGTTTACTGGAAACAGAGCATAATGCACGGCAATGATCTGCCAATACACATAGCGATTAGATTTTTAGCAGATTATTTTAGATAATGCTATGTACATTGTATGGAGTACAGCAGTATATTTTAAAGGGAGTGTCTTAGCATCCACAAAAATGTGCATAAACGTCTAATTCCTAATATTTCATATTTTATACGAATTTAACAATTGTAAGTTTAATAAAAGAAAGTGTAAGAGGCTGAGAAAATAATAGTTATTTAAAACTTACTGTCACTTTCAATAATAACTAAACAGACTTTTTAGAAAGGATGTACACTTTTGTGGATGCCTAAAAAAAATTAATCAATTAATAGTGCATAATATTGGATATAAATGAAATAAATGAAAAAAGAGACTTTCTTCTTTTTTGTTTTGTATTCTTATTTTCTATTAGAAAGAACTTAATGGTCACCAGTTTTTATGCATAAACACAAATCTTGGGGGACAGTTTCCTTCACTATATGTTCTAATTTAGTAATAGGAACATTGACATTGAACAGGAACAATTTGTACACAGCAGAGTCTTCGTTTATATTTTCTATAAAAAGTGTATCGCATTCTTTTGTTACAACTATGGGTACCTACCTGCATAGTAATTACCTACAGTATACATAAAGAAGAATTGATCAAACAGAACGTACCTATGGAAAGTATAATCATTGAGTATAACTGATTACAAGGTATATCTAAATAAAAAGAAAACAATTTTCTACAATAACGTCTATTAATTTTTTCATGTCTCATCCTCAGCTACCCGAAGTCATCGATCAATTCAAAAATAGCGCGTAAAAATAACACGGCGTTAGTTACGCTTTGGTCCTCTCGTTTTGGGTGCACGTTTTGAATTCATGTTAGTAAACTAACGTGTGCCATGGTAGAGGTAGAAGTGGCGTTAATTTTATAAATTTATTTAAAATATATTAAACTACACTTCTTTTTGTACTTATTTATTCTTTTTGCGAAGTACACGTTCCGGTATTATATTAATACATATATCATTGAAGGTAAGTTCTGCAATGTATCAAAAAATATTAAAACTTTCGTTCGAGGTTATAATTACTTTTTACGAATATTTCACGAAGATTATATATTAATTCATATTTTAAAAAGTGCTGTTTCTTTTTAAATCTATAGTTTACTGTTATTTATACAAACGAAATTGGTATGTTAGTCAAATTGTATGAGTTATATCGTTGTATTTAGTTCTTTCTAATTTAGACTTTCTTCGTAAATTATTTGTTAGGATATTTATTTAAAAAAAGGTAGAAGATGGAAGAAGAACGAGGAAGTATAGAAGTCCCAACAAAAATCACAGAGCCAGTACTAAGTGTACCAAATCCGAGAGCACTTCAGCAAACAGTTCCTACGGTACCTGGCCAATCAAAATATATACAGCTACTTAATGTCATAGAAGAACTTGGTCATGAAGTTCGACCTACGTATGCTGGAAGTCGTACTTCAGCAGAAAAAATTAAGCGTGGAATTGTTCATGCCCGTATTCTAGTCAGAGAATGTTTAGTCGAAACAGAAAGAAGTGCACGTCAATGAAACTAAATTTTTTACAGTAATACACATATTTATCGACTCAATTGGATTAAATATATTAATCACATTGGACTATAAGTAATGACGAAATGCACAAAGGTGTTAGAGGAAAATGTATTAGAATTTTACCAATGGAAGAACAAAGATACCAATTTTGCCTACCTCAAATTTAGGAAAACATAATAGCAAAACGTGAAAAGAGATATTATTGTCTCTATATTTTTATAAATGTATTAGTACAACGGCCATTTATGCATTTTATACTACACAAAAGTATTTATTAATTCCTATACTGCCAAAGATTATGATAAATCTACGTGTGGCATAATTTATAAAAACTATTCAGTATGATTGATCTTATATAAGCTATAGTATACATAAATATAAAGTTGTAATTGAAATTATTTATTCTAATATGTATCTAATGATACATTCCATAAGGCTTAAATGCAACTATAAAGATAGATGAAATACTTGATAGTACAAATATTTTACCAAGTATCAAAGCAGCAGATATTTAATGACAAAGAAGCATGGTATTAATTTAACCAGTATATTGTATATTTCTAGTAATTTATATATGACTATATTATAGCGTGTGTTTAAATGAGAACAGATTGTACAATCTTTGATACTGTGAGAGTAAAAGAAACAAAGTTCCTATGATACTTAAATCATCATTGCTCAGAATTATAAGAATTTATTACTTTTAAGGAAAACTTAACTAATAAAAGTGTACTGCCATTTAAGATGTAGTATAACTTCAAAGATATTATATACTTTTGAACAAGATGTACCTTTTCTATATGACTCTACAATTTACAAATGCTATATTTCCAGTGTGAATTCAGCAAGCATTTACAAAAAGTTATTACAATAACAATTTTAAACATGTTTGTCCATTATATCAACTTGTAAGAATTTAAAAATTGTATGTCATATTTATATAAATTATACCAAATGTAATATTTATGTAATAAATAAAAAAATTATGAGTGTAAATGAGTGTAAGTCTCATATTGCTTTTCATAAAATTGTTGCCCTCACATTTTATATGATCTAGGAAATTAAATCGTTACCCAGAAGTACAATTAAGATGATTCTATGTTTCAGATCAAATCGTCGAATATGTTCCATAATTTGGATAGTTTCGATACAGAATTTTCTGCAGACTCTGTCGAGTGGTGCCCATCGAATTTTCACAAAAATGTGTTTGTATGTGGAACATACGAACTAATAAAAAATGAGGAACTAGCAGCAGATGCAGTAAAATCAACACGTTTAGGACGAATATATATGTTCAAAGTTAATTGTAACGGACGTCTAACGTTGTTACAAAAGTTAGACGTACCTGCTGTCTTAGACATGAAATGGGCACATGTATACCAAAATAGAATTTTACTCGGAGTTGTAAATTCTTTGGGATACTTGCAAATATATCAAATGAAAAATAACAAAGAGAAGGAACATTTAGAGTTATTAACAGAAAAAAAAGTTGCAGATGATAAAGAAATTCTCGCTTTATCTTTAGACTGGTGCAGCGGAAGATGGTCGCATGATAACGAATCAAATTTAAGCATAGTAGTCAGCGATTCGAAAGGTTCTATAACGTTGTTCGACTTGAGTAAAGACGAACTTATATGTATTAATTCCTGGTCTGCGCATAAATTCGAAGCTTGGATTACAGCTTTCGATTACTGGGACACAAATGTGATATATAGCGGTACGAACGATTTTCAATAAAAGTACTTAAACATTTTGTAATAATTATAATTATATTTAAGGTGGTGACGATTGCAAATTTCAAAAATTCGATATTAGAATAGGAAGTTATCCTGTAGCGATAAGTAAAGCTCACGATGCCGGCGTTACAAGTTTGCATAGTAATGCCACGAAAGAATTTTTATTAGCATCTGGAAGGTGACGTATAGAAATCGAAAAATAGTTGAAAGACACAGAATAGACATTTAATTGTACACTTACCTGTTTCCAGTTATGACGAATCGTTGAGATTATGGGACACAAGAAATTTGAAGAGCTGCATTTCGAAGATCGACCTCGGCGGTGGCATATGGCGTTTGAAATGGGACCCTTTCGCGCGAAAATACTTGCTTGCAGCGTGCATGTATGGTGGGTTTCGAATAGTCAATTGCGAGAACACGGAATCGCCTCTCGTCATTGGCGAATACAATGAGCATGAGAGCTTGGCATACGGATGCGATTGGTCCTTTTTGACCAGTGTAGAGGTCGCAGAGCAAATACCTACAACGGAAACAAGGGATGTCTGTTTGGTTGGTACCTGTTCCTTTTACGATCACCTCTTGAAACTATCCACGGTGTACTTGCAAGAAAATTAAACGAATATAAATAGTAGAAAAGCTGTAGAAATTGCAGAAGTATCTACAACCCAATTACATCAGGTCTGATTTAAAATTACAAACAAAAATATTAATTTCTATTTCGAAGAGGTAAATTCATGTTGACATTGAAGAGGACTAAATTTTATTAAATAGAGAGATAGTAGAATAAATTTAGATTGACATGGAATTGAAATTTGGTTCCAGTAGAAAGTATGTTCATGTGAAAATAAAATTTAGTTTTAGACGAAAGTCAACGTGCAATTCTAGATATTGAAAATATAAAAAAAAATTTTAAGTAAAAGGGGAACATATATTTGGTAAAACCGCCAGAAGTGACCACTAGGATGACCACTACTGATCACAGGAGTGAATCAAAGGTCAATAGTGGTCATTTTGGAAGTCCATCCCGGGTCACAGTACTTTTACAAGAGGATCCGTGAAACCCGACTGCTTCCTCCAGTCACCACGCTGCAACTGACTGAAGAATAGTGTTGAGTCGAACAGGTAATCAAAAGTCACCCCACCACTGACTTTGATGTATGTTGATCGCTGTAATCAATGGCGATCGATAATTTTGAATATTTCCAATTATTTAATGTTTATAATAATTTACAATGAAACCATCGAGCATTCGCAAAACTCATAACACAAATGAGGTATGCAGAATACTCGATTCCCGCTAGGAAGCATAAATTTCTTAAATGTCGGTAATGATGGGCGCTACACAGGAATGCTAATGCTCTTGAAACCCCATTTTTGTATGACAAAATAATACATTGACTGTCATGTCTACTCCTATACCTCGTCTGTGATACCAGCTTCTAAAAAATAATTAATAAGATATTTCATAACATTATACAATTATTCATACTCTAAGTATTTTCCATAACATTTTAAAATAAAGAGTTAATGCGCGTTACAATTATAATTAGTACTCACAAGTCAATATAAAAGCAATCATGTTAATATTAAACCCACCAAACTGGACAAAATGACCGGTCCCACATTTTTTGTTTTAAAGTTACTAAAATCATTAGATCGTTAAATATGAAATACATATATTTTACTAGTAAAATTATAGAATAAAGTATGCACTAATATACAGGCTGTTTTGTTACAATGGAAATTTCGAGAAGTCTAAATAGATACAGTCATCTAATCGTTATGATGCAACACGCGTTAGTCACTTCAAGGGTTCGGTAGGTTTAGTGTTAGGGCGCGTAAAAACCGCGGAGCTCGAATTATCCGGATTTCGTAGCACGCTCGGATCATAAAATCTGAAACATGATGATTTTGTCCCTGTGATCGCAATCGCGCGTTCGCATTCCATCCACGAAGATGCAATCTCTGACCGTCAAACAGATGGCTGGAGGTCATTATCCCTTATCTTGTCCGTCTGGTCAATATTATCGACCCTGACAGCCAGTGCAAGAGTTCCGTGGTTGATTCACGATTGTTCCCATAGAAACGTAAGTCGCGATCGAATCGCGGCCGCGCGTACCTTTCCTTTGATACGGGACATATGTGTGTAGGTACCGGGGCAAACCTTGTACCGTGTAGCAAGTCTACCGCAGTCTCAAATATTGACACGACCCACGATGAACCCAGGCATCGTCCTCTGATGTCCCGGTGTCTCGAACACCAGCCGAAAGTTCGCGCCGGAAGTCGGTTACGCTCCGGAAGATCGAACGCTCGCTGCTGATCGGGGCTAGGACAGCATGTAGGTAAAACTAGACGAGCCCACCGGAGGCTGGATGATGTAGGCTATTTATTTTCGTTTTCGCCATATATATTTTTCGTTCCACCATGTCGTTATTGACCCAGTGATATTTCGTTTTCTTTTCGTGCACAATCGCGGCGCGCGCAAAGAATGATCGGACGAACGTCGTTAGTGGAACAAAAGAGGATACAATGGGCGAAAGAAAGAGGTAAGTTTCGGAATTTCCGAATCGTTTCGTGTAGTCGGTGTTTAGATAGCAGCCGTAGCAATCTGTTGAATCGTTTATATTTGAAACCGGGATCAGATGGAATTCGTGTCTTTGATTCGAGTCTCGAGACGCGAAGTCTTTAGAGAATTGTAAACCATTCTGATGTTAGAGGTCGTGTTACGAATACGCGAATAAGTTATCGATGAGAGTTAATATGACATGCCTGTCGTACTTGAATCGGTTTGATGTATGTGAAGGATTTATTAGAATTAGATCGACTGACATTGTGCATGGCACCGTTAATAATTTATGCGAATACTGTAGAAGAAATGGCGCGACTCAGCGGGAGTTGGGGATTTTTGAAAAGTAACGGGAATATCCGCACCAACGTTCGGTGAGTATTTATTAGGAAAGATAACACATGAGTAGACTGCGGATTTTATACATTTTTGACAGGTCAAATGTAAAACTATAGAGACATTAGAAGAGCTTAAGAATATTGTTACATTGTTTTCAACTGGTTGCAATTTTTAAGAGAGAAAAGGCATTTTTCTATAACTTATATTTCTTACAACTAAATTAGACAGATTTTTATTTCGCGTAAAAATCCGCAGTCTACGCGCAACATTACGGGGCACCTTAATTTAATAGTACATATGTTATTCGTAATAGTAAATTACCAATAGACTACGAATTTAATGTATTCATATTAAAAGTAAATAGCTGCAATTTAAATTAGTAGGACAATTGGAAGAATTTGAAAATATTATAGTATCATTTACAATCGTAGATGAAAATAATAATATTATCAATTATACATTAATTCGCATAGACATGAACAATAAATATTATTTTAAATTAAAGTATTATTCAGGACAAATCTCAGAATGATGCAGTTACATATGGAGTCGTTGAAATAAGTAGAACCAGTGTGTCATAGTCAGACGCGCTGGGCAAGTGCATTACTCAGGCGTATGATCAATTGCTCGTGCAACTCCATAAATTCTTTACATCCAAATTCTCGGGAACATAGCCTTGCGTGTAAACATTTTGTTTATTACCACATGCCACTATACATTTGGAATAGAAACTTCATGTTTGTCATAGTTTCCCATGAACTTCTTCAATCGAACGTGCATATAATAGAAATCGTCCTAAATAATAAATAAGAAAATAATTTTAAAAGTAATAAAATACAATGAATCGTACCAAATAATTTGTACGATACATCCGTGAACTTTGTACGTTCTGCTTTTAAATAAAAAATCTAATAGATGTGTAACTCGGAAATTGCACAGAATTAAACAAAACTAATTTTTACTTTTCGCAATGAAAATTTTCAGTAGCTAGCGCGTTTTTTGGAACAATTAATGAACAGTCGAGTGTCTGGAAGTATTCTTAGAGTTCGAGGAACCGATGTTTGAATATCAATTAGCGATGCCGTGTCCACGTGCAATCTGGCCGACCAGAAACGTTTAATGAGCGTATTTAAAAGCAGTACGCGAGACGTATCGACCCGTTAGATAAATCAAGCACCTCGACCCTCCGTACAGTTCATAATAAAACGCGTAACGCAACAGCTATCCGGCCGGCGCAAGAATGTCCTTGGCGGAAGCGAAGGACAGGCAATCGTCCTCGAAACCTTTCCGTGCCAGCGGCCATTACGGAAGCACCGCCAGCTTGAAGAGTCTCGCGATCGAGAGTACCGGAAACGCTATCACGAGCCTAAAGTGTCTCGACTGCAATGGTGGTAGCTTGATAAATCTCCACGAGGAACCGGACGCGTCGCAAATCAGGCACCGAAGCCCGAGCCTACCGCCAATTTACAGCAAGGACCAGCAACAATATCTCTCTCAGGTCTGTCCGCACGAAACGCTCGAACCCTAGTCTCCGTTAGGGGAATAGAATGTTAACCGTAGGGAGGATTTACTATTTTCCTGAAGCTACTCAGAGTGTCCGGGATTTAACTATTCACGACGAATGTCGACATATTGACGACATCAGGAGTACACATCTTATCCCGGAAGTTACAAGCATGCGATTCGATCATGTATTTACATAAGGGTTTGATTCAAAGTCTATCCCCTTCCTCAAAGGGTTAAATGGAAATTGCCAACTTCGAGGACCTTATTAACTAAGACAATCAAACTTTTTAGTTAGAGGTCTAAAAAATATGTGATTTAAAGAATAATCTATATACCGCATTTAGGAACGAATCTAACGTAGCATGATAAGAAATGACGGGTCAGGTATAAATGGTAACTTGGCATGTAGAACAAATATACTTAGCAGCGTATAATTTACTGTTGAATTATTTCTTATGATGGTGGAATAACAAATGAGAACAATTTTTAATTGCCATACAAGGACTACGCTGAAAGCTATACGTGACCACTTCTCATTCGTAAGGGGGAAAGCAAAAGTAAGGCAGTCTGGCAAATCGATTCTTATCGTAGAGTTCAGTCACCCCTTGTCTAACGGGTATACATACATAATCCGAGTATACGAAAGTTTCAATGACCAACTTTCCCGGGAAAAGTAGAAACTTTTAATCTATATCAATGTTTAAATCAATCGCGGGCTCCATTAAAAAGATCATCTGTTTCATGAATTAAAGCTACTTGTCACGAAGCACCCCATTAATGAAATTTTTATCTATTAAAACATTTTATCTTATAACATGGCAATCTACATGGAGAAAAATAAAATATAATAAAATGAAGGTTGGAAATGTTTAGGAAATGTTTCGCGGTAAAATGAAATCGCAACGTCGAATGTCTCGCATTAAATAAGATCCGAACTTCTGTGTCGCGATACCATCTTACAGTAGTCACGTCGATAAACGATTCTATAAATACTAAAATTAGAAGGCATGAATGCTGAATCTTGGAAGTCGATACAAAACCCTGTCACGGTTTGTCGCCCCTGTCTCGAACTGGCACAGCAATCATACGCGGTGTATATACGGCATACTTTCACGGTAGAGGAAGCAGGATTTGAAGATTGATGAAAAGCACAAAATGGCTGTTGGGTCACGCGAGCCAACCTTACCTCCAAGAATACATCAGGTTTTTCTTCGTTATTTTCGTAGAATCAACAGCGGGACTTCGGCAGCGGTGGATTGCGTTATCGGTCAGGAAAGCTTCAACAACACGACCATCGGGTTTACGATCGTTACGGGAATTCCGAAAAAACTCATTGCGGCTTGCAAAGCGAGGACCGCGAGGGAGAGACATCCGGTTACGCCAGTGACTCCGTCGACGTACCGGTATCGACTACCGGAAGTAAGAGAACGCGACATTACTAAAACGAAAAATTATACACAATTTTAATGTATACTCTTAACAGTTCAATAATTATTTAAATGAACCGATTCATGAATTTTTGTATAACGACATGAAAAACAGTTTGAGAAAAGATGTCCTTGCTTAATTTTTAATTAATTGGCTATCGGATTGTTATACATGCTGATAAATGTGATTTTTTTGTTTGACATTAGCATTGTTACCGGACTGCAAGCGACCTGGTGGAGACATGATCGAGAAAACTTGGCAGAATCCTTATTGCACTACACCCGAGAGTTCGTTGCCACCATCGCGGAGATTATCTGATGGTAGAATTGGCGAACTTAACAGGCCAAGGTGGGGCAGTGTCTGGGGTCAGGAAACCACACGAGGAGATCCACCCCCGCCTTCTTGGCTTTCAAGATTAGGACACTCGAGTCAAGTACGAACGTTCAACCGTTATGCCTAGTTTGTGCTCTAGTCGATCAATTAGTCAGTATCGGCGACACGCGATCTTTTACTAAACGAAGATAACATAAATCATTTTGTTCAATTAAAAACATGAACACATTCTTTACCAAAATATTTTATTTTTTCGTGCTAATGATTTTATCAAATTGGAAACAATATAAGGACATTCTTCAATTTTATCATGAATGCAGAAAATCCGCAGTCTAGTATTGATTTAATACTGATCTAAAATTATATTAATGTTCATCTAGGTATTGGTGATCAATCATGAAAGCGCCAGCAGTTCGGATAGTTCGACGGTAGGCACGACTGGTTCTGAGACTAGCAAAACCTATCTTCGTGGTCAAAACATCCCTGTGGACGCAGCCATTCTCCAGGAAAGGGAAGCGAAGAGACAGAAGGCTTTGGAGTTGCAGAACGCGATTAAAAAGCAGCTCGAAGAGAAGGATCGGCAGAGAAAAGAGGAGAAAGAGAAGCGACTGAGAGAAGAACGTTTGGAAGAGGAGCGAATCAGGCTCGAAAGAGAAAAAGAGCAGAAAAGGTATTTCCCATTGTATTTTAAAAACAAACTGAGATGGAATACATTAACTAACCATTTGTATCTGTATCAGATTCGAGGAAGAGCAGAGGAAGTTGAAAGAGAAGGAAGCCGCGAAATTCAGACAAGCGGAAGCGATGCGCGAGGTGCTAGAGGCTGCGGAACGTCTAGCCAAGGAGCAAAAGAAAAATCGTCGCAAACGCGACCAAACAGACGAAGACACTGCCATTAGTTCTTCCAGAAACTTCGACTCGAATAGCTCGAACGCGAGTCAGTTGGATCAAGATTGTCTGAGCGAAAGAAGTCGCCAGAATTCGAGTCCTAGCAGCGATGCTCAAGATACGAAGAAGGACAGGGACACGTCGAGCGAGAAAGATACGGCGGGGAGCAACGACGATCAAAACCCGCGGGATGTTTCAGAAAATACTTCGAGCACAAACGATGTCAAATCGGTTCAAGTTCCTATTAGCAAAGAAGTGGCGATAGTGTTGAGTGGTAGACTAGAGGACTCGGAACTATTGAACAAGGCCAATCTGCAATTAGTGAATCTGGTGTTGACTCCGTCCCCCAGAAAACTAGAGAACAGCTCCAACAGTCTGCTGATGGGCTTGAACAGTTTCGTGCACAATATTGGAACCTCCAGGATTCCGTCGACGATCGTAGAGAATAGACTGCTGACCCCTAGCAAATACAGAATGACGAATGGCCGAGATTTTGGCACGCAGACCGACGTTGAAACCGATCTTCAAGATTCTCGCGAGGACCTGCACGAAATGACTATGAAGAATGTTACTATGAAGGACCGCAAGGACGCGACGAATGCTAGTAAAAGGGACATTGAAAAGTGAGTCGTAATATGATGCATTGAATCGCTTCAAAACTTGAGGAATCGTAGAGGATATTATTCTTCTGTCTTGCGAATAGTGGTAATTATTTTTTCATTTCGTTTTTGCTAATTTTTCGATTTTTCTGTGCACCTTTGTTCAGAGGTTACGCGCGCACTTTTTTCGGCCACAATTTTCTAATTATTAGCACGTACACCGTTTATTGTTATAAATATTCGTTGTTGTAGGTCGAGTCAGAGACAACTTTCCTTACAGTATATTAATATTATTTACCCGATAAAAAATGGAAATTACTTATGACTCGTCCTTATACATAGTCTCACATATTTGAATTTTGTTCAATCATTGAAACTTCGTAATTTTGTAAAGTAGCTAAAAATAAGGTGTAGATAATTGAATGGCTAACTATCGAGTTTTTGAACAAATATTTTCTGAAGCAGTTTTTAGAACAATGTGCTTCATTCATTAGGCTGCTTTACAAACCCACAAAGTGTTCACAATGGGACAAAACTCTTAATAGCGTTTAACATCTGCGAAAAACAAAGCAGCCTGATTACTACTAATTGTCCTATTTTGTTATCTGCTATGAATATCAGCAGTTCTCTCACGCAGCGTTTTTTGGACATCATTGTATATTTCTTTATAATTTTAAAGGTCCACAAACGAAGGTCCCGTTAAAAATCATTCTCGATCAAAATCTCAGCCTAGAACTTCTATTAACTCTAGGCCGCAATGGAATGCAAATAGGTAATAATCTAGATTTTAGTCGAAGTGATTTAATTATTGCGAGAAAATATAATAAATAGTGTTTCATAGACCAGGAACTCGATATCGTACTCAAAGCGAAAAGGATCCCCATTATCAACGACGATTACGGATGAGGAGGCGCCAAGTTGAATCGAGCGATGAGAGATCTAGGTACTTCTATGATTTTCACTGTTTCGATAAAGAAGTTTCCTGACAAAACGGCACGACTTATGGGCCGACCTAATATATTTGTTATTTACCGAGTACTAAAGGATACTATTTCTAACAGGTCACCGTCTCCGGACAGAAGGAAATTAATAAACGTGAAATCGAAAACACGATCTCTAAACAGGCAAAAAGTGAAGCCGGACAGCTACGACGCGGATCTTTCGATGGATAGTTTGAACTCTATCATACCTCTACGAACCGATAAGAATGGACGGATAACTATCGAGGACAATAGATTAGAGCGAAACGATAAAGTTTGCTCGATAAACGATCGCGTTAACGAGACTGATAATACCAGACAATCGGACAATGAGAATTCCAATGTCTGGTGCGGACAAGAAATTCTGTCGAAGTTGTCCACTTTGAAAAACGTATTTATCGTGTATTTGAACTAATACATTCTTATATTTTATACGCAGTTTATGTTTAAACTGTGGCGACGATGATAATAGTACCGTTTGAAATGGAAATTTCTTTTCAGGGACTCTTGATGAAACAAATCGAATGGAATACCGAGAGATGCTTGGTTTCTCCCGCAGCGTCCGAAATCTTTTAACGATAATAAAAAAAAACCGCGCCGTTTCGCACACCTATCGTTTTGTTTTGTTTCGTTATTGTAGAATGTACGATTGTGCAGAGAAAGAGAGAGAGAGAGAGAGCATGAGATGAGCCAGGATTCGAGATTTGTGTCTCGAGGAATCACAGCTGAACATTTTTCTTGGATTGCAGATGTAAGTAATGGCGTTTGAGCTCGAGGATCTCCTAAAGGAGGATAAGAAGGACGCAAATTTATTGCCTGACCTGAGTAAAGCAACCTGTCAGTCTCCAGAGGAGTTCCGACGATTGCTCGAGAACTGTCCCGAGTTCAAAATCAAGCCGGAAAAGGTTCGAAGTTAACATTACACGAAATTAACTTAAATTAAAGATGTACACGATTCTGTGGAATCTAAAAATTTTGAACACAGGTGAAGAAAGATGACGCAAAGGTGCGCGACAAGGATTTTTCCTGGAGGCCAACTAAAAAAGAGATAAAAGCATTTGGAAAAGAGTGGAATTATGGAAATCCAATACCACCGGATATGAGAGGTTTGAATCTTGGAGAATTGCAGCAGGTTGCCATTGACTGGAGGATGTTGACGCCCCTCAGGCCGAAGCAACGTCAGGACGAAGAGATGTTTTCAAGATTGGTATTCACGTTATTCTCTTTATGAATTTTGAGACGCAATTATAGGTTTTTCAAAAGAAAAATAACCTGTACCACCAAGTTTATCTGCGTTATTCTGTTCCCAGGTGGAAATGGGTAAACTGGAAGCAAAGACGATCGCCAGGGAGCGGCGATCGACCACAAGTCCCATTAGACGAAGCAAGAATCGCGCTGGCATAATAGAGAGTAGCGTAAAAATTTGTTCGGAATGTGGAGAGGAATTTTGCTTCGGCGAGTTCTGCGGGGATGTACTCTACGACTCGTTTATAAGGGTCACCGTCACGATCCAGCAGCCGAAAGTGAAAGTGTCCGCCGACACCGAGGCGATAATAGCGAACATGGATCGCAAGAAGAAGCGCAAGAAGAAGAAACGAACCAAGAGCAAAGGCAGAACGTCTAGGAAGACCGCCAGACTGTTGGTTCGAAGTAAAGGAAAGAAATCTATAAGTAACGAATTAGATAGGAGGAGTAGCACCGATCAAGTAGATAGAAACGCACGGGAATCGAAAACGATTAAGCCGTTTAAAAGAAAGTGTAGCAAGTATACTAAAAAGGGATTGCGGAAGTAATGGTAGCATACCGTTCGATAATGTATAATATTTATCATAAAAAAGAACATCGATACTTTTTCGCGAAACGTTAGATTACAGTTTTGTAAAACCAACACGAATTTATGAAACTTGGTAACGAATATTTAAGTAGTCAAAACGATAGAATTCTACGAATAAATTATGGTAATCGCATGTATGCTGTGTAAAATAAATATGTATGAACACGTCAAATAATGGTATGCGTCGCTAAGAATTTTTGAAGTGAAAGTTGAGGTTTACAAATCGTTTCTTTATACATTGGATTCTTTTAAGGAATGTCTTGGAAATATTTATCCAACGTGTCTAAGAATTCTATTCACATTTCTCTATGTAACAAAGATATAAGATTAAACGTTGATTTCAATAAAAATTCGTACCATGAATTTTGCTGCAGTTTCTATATCGAATAAACAGTATTCGAAAGGATTCTCATTATTACCTGATGAGATTCGAAATAAAATCAAAACTGCATATAATCGATTTCTCTACAGTGAGAGAAAAAAAAAAAAAAAAAAAAAAAAACGATGAAGGAGCAATCGATGATAAAGTAAAATGAATAAACCGGAGTCGTGAATGTTTTATTTGTCTATATTCGTGGTCCCATGAAACAACATATTCTACTTTGAAAATCGTTAGCACGGAGAATAAACCATAGCTTTCTCTCTGTACAATAGTTCGAATCAGCAGTGACAATTCAGTGTGTACAAAAACGGTGTAACGACAATAATGGGCGGGCACATTGAATGGTTTGCAACTGAATGCTGGAAAAATATAATTTTTATTCATTTACCTGTCTTGCTTTCTCTCACTCTCAATCTCCGTTTACCTTGTGATCCAACCCACTTATTTTGTATCCATTTACTAAAATGATCGCAACGAAAGACGTTCGCGAAAGGAGAAACGTTCTGTTGTTAAAAGCCATTGTTCATCGACCGTCAACTTTGATTTTCATGTACAGCTTCTAATCACGTTTCAGTTCACTCGAAAAATAAATTCCGAAATGTTTATCATGTATCATATGCGACCTGCACAAACAGAATATTTCTCTCTTCGATTATTATAGCATACTTCCCACGAACCTCCGGAGAAAATTGCCCTTATATTAATTTCGCTTTTCTCTTGTTTCCTCTCTCGCACCCCCGACGCTTCTTAACGTTAACATTAAACCGTACCTTAGCGCTAGGATTAGAGCTAACCGAGATACACGCATTTTACACAAACATGTTTATACAGGATACCGCAACATTAACGCTAATTAATACGATAGTGCGAAGACACTTGCAAATGAATAAAGTAGATCGCACAGAACCATGACGTTTTCGTTTCGCGGAACAATATTGCGAATTTCTTGACTCTTGAATGTCGCGATTATTATTGTTTCGTTAGTATTGCATGCGTTAGGCCTCTAAAATCTAAATTGGTGTCGTGATTTTATCCCTCGCTGACAAACGTACGTGGACTTTTAAAACCGAATAAAAGCCGCGAAAAAAATCATGGTACGGCGAGAACGTAACTTAAAAGACATCGCTGTTTATCATTTTATAGGACACCGATCGCCATATTGAAGTATCCTTATTTTATCAATAAATTCAATGTTATTCACGGATTCTCTTCCTTTATGTTCGAATTACTACCACCACGGTACACAATGAAATTGCACACACATATTTAGTTAGGACATTGCTGGTTAACATACACACATATATATATACATACATATAATAGCGACAATAGGTTCCCTCGACTTTGATCAGTGCAATGGAGTTTTCTTACCACAATTTTTTGAGGTCCCTTACATATCTTAAAAAATGTCTAAAGTAATTTTTATAATAATTTAGAGACGATAATATGGGTGTCCAACTGTTTCGTAGCCTTCGTCATACTTCGATTTGTGTTGAACAGAAACAAATTATTAATAATTATTTCGCATCATTCCGAGTCAAAAGAACGGCCTTGGACAGCTGACTAAATTTTGATTCGACTTTAGAATTTCACGAGAACAATAGATCCGCGATAATTCACGCGAATATTCAGTTACATGTTAGGCAATAAATTAATTGGATATAAGTTTTATTCAAAATATAATATCGTTCGATAAACGCATCCTGAAAAACCTCCAAAATTCCCAAACGTACAATTGGGAATAACTTTCCTTTTATACATCTATCGTTAGCGCGAGTTAGAAGAATATTACATACAAAAATATGATAACATTAAATACACTTAGATCGCATTATTCAGCAGCTGCTCAAATAGTCCAGATTATTAAATTTAAGTACCCCAAGAATCCTCCAATCTATAGAAACGTTTGTTACAATTAACTGACATGTTTAATCGTACCACTAAGAAATCCTCAAGAGATGCCAAAAAATCTTGCCAAGAAAAATATTATCGCGTAGCAACTTAACGCCGTAAACGTTGCTTCGATTCGCAGATGATTTTACTTTCTCTTCATCAGTCGCGATATTTATTTGCATCTCTTTTTCCACCGTGGTCTTGTTTTGACGAATTAGATGATACCTTCGTCAATGTTTATTTAATATTTTTCGGCAAAAAAAGAACACGCCCACACGCACATGCACATGCACACGTTACAGAAATGTGTAATACACGTGACACACAAATCCAGACAAAATTGATTCAGACAAAAGGTCATGTAAAGAAAATATTCTTATCTGTTGCTCAGTGTAACTTAAACTTAAACAATTCGATATTAGTTTACCTACTGTTCCGCATCAAGTGAACGCGCGAACTATTGTTGAAAGGCAACGATATATACAATCTATCTTTGTCTGTTTTAGCGGCGTTTCAATTGTCGGGAATAATGTCATGCCGAAAAACATTTGAAGGCTACCGCGCGTCGCGTTCCCTATGAGTTTTTGTTTTCGGTTTCGTTTCGTTTTCGACATCGGACAAAGCACGTTTTCCTTTCCGTATTATATTGTGTACTTCTGATTTTATATTTGTTTCTCAAATTAAATCGTTATTTTACCAAATACGTGTGTGTACTGCGTTTTATTAACTGTGAATCTACAACAACTATGATCGTTAATCCCACGCGGGGAAATGTCTGAGACTGTTTGAAAACACTCGATCGAAGAATTTGATTTTAGAGGAAACACTCGTTGATCTCCAAACAGACCCAGACACCGTTCACTACCGAAAATTAACTAAGGCTGCCATATGCACGTGGAGAACACAAAGTTACAGTTGTGTCATCCGAATCGCTTAGTGCCTATCATACAGATTAAGTCAGTACTGTCTAACGCAAGCTGTAGATCACTGCTAAACGTAAGCTTCGGAACTTACGAAACTTCCTTTACCATATATTGTACCACTTAGGCTCACAACGGGGATCCAAGCTATAAACAGCATTAACTTAGAACAGACGAAATACAACGAACACCAAACACTCTTCCGAAAGTCTAAAAGCTTTTATAGTTTGCTGTATCTTGTCCGAGAAGGGTTGAATCTTGGAAAGGGAGCGTTTTTATTCTACAAGAAAAT
Source organism: Augochlora pura (assembly GCF_028453695.1). Taxonomy (NCBI): domain Eukaryota; kingdom Metazoa; phylum Arthropoda; class Insecta; order Hymenoptera; family Halictidae; genus Augochlora; species Augochlora pura. The sequence continues at coordinate 21,607,108 of NC_135775.1, read as the reverse complement.
GTGCAACTTCAAATGGACAATGAATGGCAGCATGACTCAGGAACAAGCCAGTCAGATTTGCTATCACTCTATGTTTGGTACCTACAAAGAAGATTTAAGTGTGTTGGCTCAGATTACTGGGACAGCCACGTGGTACACGAGAGAACAATTCGGGAAATGCATGTCCCAGCAAAACACATGCGGAAGGAAAGTCAAATTCAGCCCTGTTGAACAGCGGATTTACTCTAAACTCTGCTCAGCAAACCAGACATCCCTATTAAGCAGCAATTATACTCAGTTATGTTAATTGTTACCACCTTACACGATGTCTAAACAATGTCTATTCAATAAAAGGAAATATGAGATATTGAAACATAGTCTTCACGAGCAAAAGCATAATTCGTGGCTCGCGAGCAAAGCAAACCGTTATCTCAACATAAGATTTTTAAATGAACTGTTTCGTAACACAAGTTCACAGACTAATTAAAACCAGACAATGATTGATCATGCATTACGATTTCGTGCACATAGTATTCCCCCTTTAGAATTGTCTTCTTGATCATTCAATTAAACAAACATTATACACGATGCAATTATAAATAGCCGAAAGATGAAAGCTCGCGATTGTTCCGCGCCAAAAATAATTATCGTACGAGGTTTACCTGCGGCGGGCAGCAAGATATAGCTTTTGGCACGAGAATGGAACACATTGAATGCGAGGAAAACTGTGCTTCATTTAACTTCACGTAACAACGGGTTCGTCGTTTCGCGCTATTTATAGGATCGAAGCTCGTTCGAAATTCGCACTTGTGTAAAGAAATAGCATTCTGAACGTCATTTAAACAATATAAGAGAGAACGAGCAATGTCGCGAACAACAGTGAAAAATAGATGCAGGATGAAAGTACAAAATATTTAATAGCTATTTAAGCAGACATCGTTTCATCCCCGTTTCGTAATCGGTATAAGCTATATAAATGTTAGTATCATTTAACAATACTATTTTAAATGATGTACGTATTCCGCGGTTACGGATATCAAGTTTACTTATCACAATACTCCGTTCGCCGTATACACCACGTAATCGTCCTTCTCGTTTTCCTCATTAAATATACGTACTATTAATTTTTATATACTAACATGGAGCGCTACTTAAATAGAATCGTCCTGAAAGAACAACTGTAGCAAATTCTCTATATCAACTGTTACAACGACACATGGTACGCGCAATGAACGCAACTACGAACTATCATCATTTTTCATATTGATTTTGGATGTCCTCGACAGGGACGCGGGACTCAGACAGACACTTGGCAAGAGTGTATGGTGAGCTGATGGGATGAGAGTATGTAAAGGACAAAAGAACACTGGAGGACCGTGACAATGCTCGTAGGAACCTTTCGAGAATCCTGGGGAGGCTGCCTCCTAGGATACAAGAAGATCTTTGATCAATGATGTAGTGGCATCCTGTACGAGTGCTACCGGCCTAATAGTGACAGCTGAAGAAGCAGGCGGTGTCATTCCTGGTGACCCTGACCAATATTAACTTCGACATAATTGATGACATTGCTAGACTCGTTGATTAGTTATTGTTAAAATCAAGGAAAACCAATCAGCGAGTATTAGAAATGCGTGATAGGGGACAATAGTTTACCTCTAAAAGGAACATTTTAGAACATGTTAGAGTTGGAATAGAATTCGAGGACCTTAGACCTCCCAAGCAAAGGTGTAATATAGTACGAGGCTAATTATATAAGTTTTTCGCCGCTAAACTCCGGTCCTACATTTTATACAGTCCACACATACATAACGTCGCAATTCGTCGCTATTAGTGACGACGCCGTGACGCCTCAACAGATTTCTTGCTTTTCTGCTAATCTATTTTCTTTTAACGTCTTTTAGAAACAGAGGCTCGGGATATAACATTCAATTTTGAATAGCCATTGGCAGAATCTTCGAAATCTAATTCCTCCTTTAAGACAATACTGTCGAAAACTTACAACTTTCTTATCTCCGTACGTAATATTACAATATATACGTTATTACAATTTGAGAGACAGCTTTTAACTTTTTACTATAAATCTATGCATAACGCAAAATGTGAACGATCGATTCGGATCGTTTTCATTTTTTACAAATAATCGGTGAATAGTAGAATCGTGTACATGGTCTGGCCCATATTTTCACCCCCAAGTACTTTTAAGCTTGATCGAAATCATTTTTAAAAATCAATTGTTAACACTGACAAGACTCAGCGTCCTTTCTAATTCACAGAATAAAGCTCTTGAAATTCTTACTTTAATTCGTACAAATATTATCCATAAAAGAATTATTATACATTATAAATGAATGTTAATGTAATTACGCTTGAAAATGAACGATCTTAATGTTTCAGTTCGATACTAAAATAAAATGTGGAAGAAACTGAAATCTCTCGAAAGTTCGGGAAACATCTACCTTCTCGTAGCGAGTCTCTGATGAACTTTCAAAATACACATGATCACTTTATTACGTTTTAGAAGACAAAATACAGGACATACAAATATCTGCTACAGAAATCATTAATTTCATCTTTATAAGTTTAATATAAAATTCTCATATGACAATAGATGATCACAGGCTAATGTCCACTCCTTTTTACGAACTATGATCAAATTACGAATCCCAAACTGTATGATTAAATATATGGAAGAAATGCCATATATTTCGAAGAAATTCAGATAACAAAAGGAAGAGCAAAAACAAACTTGTTTCAGGAAGTTGTGTAAAAGTAAAAACGGTAAAAAAGTAAATATGTAAGAGTTCATAGATTTGATTAAGAATATTGGAAGAAGAATTACTGTAGCATGAACAGGTAAAAATTTTTCAAAACTTCAAGGCGACATTGCCGTAAAACGGAGGCAAACAGACCGTGCTGTCCATAGGCCATTTTTTGTTCTACTTGAGCTCTTTTAATCACCCTTGAAATTGCTTTAACGCATACCTGGAACACCCTGTGTAATATTACCGCCCCTTCCATCAGTCTTGATTTGTGAAATCGATATCAATTGTTTCACACTGTATTAGCAGGTAAAATATATTTTATATAGGCAAAACTCATTATTTGTGGAATGACAAATATTTAATCTTTAATGACGCGCTTTCCTCCTTAAACATGTGATATTAAACGAAGAAAATAAAAACATAGATATCTTTCAAATTTCCGCGCTTAACAACATATTTGTACTTCTTCGAAAAAATATAAGTTGTATCTATCACATTTCATTTAAGAAATAATATTGATAAGAACTAAGCTGGAAATTTCAAGTGCTTCACCCTGTATATAACTAGGTACTTCGAAAGTCAATTCACAAATTATCATTACCTGTGGTACACTGTAAATAAAATAATTGATTCGGTACAAGAACACTGTGCATAATTGATTATTTATAAGATCTTTTTCAGCATTTCATATATACAAGGAATTAAAAGCTCTAGTATTTTGTAAATTATATTAACATATTCTTTGGATTGAATATAAATTATCTGTATTATGTGTATAATTAATGACTTTCGTCGCACCTCGTTTTATTTTGCTTCACAACTTGGCACAAATTCTGTCAGATTTTCATATTCTTATAAATACATTATATCGACCCTTAAAATTCATTACTGATGTACTTACCATAATAAAATATTACCTATGGTTCATAGTTACAAAGCATATAACTTCGGATCTATATGCTGAAGTAAATTACTCACTATCGGATATAAGAAAATATCTTTCTTTATACTTTGAAAAAGACATGTACATCAGTAATGCAAACTTTTCCTCATGTAGAGATTGTCCTGCATTTTTCTATTTTGGGATATATCTCATACTTTCTACGTTTTAGCTTCCAACCGTCCGTCATATAACATATATATGTACGTATACATATATGTATATGTAACGAATAAGACAAAGAGAACGTGGTATTCGTTAGGGTAGAAAATTATAACTAGCCTAACAAAAACACTGTTTAAGATTTCTGAATAAAACGTAAAAGACATAAGTACCATCTCGTTAACAATGTAAGTTTAATATGAAAACCTTATAAATATGTAATATAGATGCAGCTGTAAATCATACAATACTAATCCATCAATTATGGTCATATGGAGATTTTTGAAAGAGTAACATGTGTACAATAATTATTTTATAGAGAAAATTGTGACTTATGCCTCTTTCGTTAAATGCAAGGCAGCTTTTTGAAAAGCAAACCATTGGTATGTTGAAAAAATCAATACAAAGATTTTTTCTTCATACACTCACTTATGCATCTACAGTCATGAAGTCTATCAAACATAATCCATCAAACAACCTAGTCCAATTGGCGTTATGTACAAGGGAAAGGAACAATTTGGTCAGGTGGTTGATTCGTAAGTCACTTAAAACGCACCTGATAAGTCCGAAATGACAAATGTCGTTTGGACTAAGCAGGACTCTCACATTATTCCTCTTCACAAGGAATATAATTCTCATTACATTTAAATACCCTCAGTTATCTTTACGAGCTTTCTTTTTACTTTTCTTTTGTGGCTTAGCTTCTGTCCAAATATCTGAAATATATACAAAAAGAGAAAACATTTATAGGTATTCATCTAAAAAATTCAGGCACCATAATTTTTACATTAAAGAGAAGAAATTACCTCCTAGCTCATCAAATACAGGACCACTTTTCTCCTGTGTTTCCGTGACATTAGAACTTTTTTCTTCAACATTGTCGGAAACTTTTTCTGTATTTTCTTCGTTCTTTTGTGTCTTTTGTTCCTGAAGTGTATTGTCTACTTTTGGAATAGCTACAGGTGCACTTTCACTTTCAGAAACTTTTTTACCTTTCTTGGATTTCACATTTTTTTTCTCTTCTTTTTCTACCTTTTCAATCTTAAAACAGAGATTAAAATAAATTATTATAATACACGCGCATATACACACACAAAATATAATAATATATAAAATACCTTAGGCTGTTCCTCCTTCTTTTGATCTTCAGCCTCCTTTGCAATTTCTTCATTGGAGATTGGAATAAGAACTACATCTTCCTTCTCCTTTTCTTTCAATTCATTATTCTCAGTTTCTTTGGCAACTTTGTCTTTAATTTCAATTTTTTCAGTTTCTTTTTGTTTAGCTACCACCTCATTGATCAAATCAGCAGCCTTCTTTGCATTTTTCTTATTTTTCTTTGAAGGAGATTCTTCTTCTTTCTTCTTATTCTTTTTATCCTTCCTTGAATAAGCCTGCTCCCAATCTCCTATGTATTAGAGTATAAAGAGTAAGTTATCTTTGTAATACTAAAATTCAAAATCGAATTTAATGAAACATTACCTTCATCAAAGTCCACTGGTTTCTCTAAGAACAAGTTCTTCAAATTTTTCTTATTCTTTGCTTGTTCAATCTTGTTTTCTTTTCCAGCCTTTGCTACAATTTGATCCTTGTCCTTCTTGTTGGATGTAGTTTTATTATCATCTTGTTTCTGTTCTTTCAACTTTCCATCAATATCATCAACTTTAGAAGAAGATTTCTTTGTGTTTTCCGATTTTGTAAATGCAGATTTTTTAACAGGACTTGCTTTTTCCGTCGATACCTGGCCATTTGCAGACCTCTGAAATAGACATAATTGAATTTAACACTTTTTCGCTAATACTTACGTTTCATAACCCAGAAACACGGAAATTCACAGGAATGTGTCGAAGAAAGAAATTCGTTTTTAACGGTTCGTACACGATTAATTCACACATGTTTTATACATCAGGGGAAGGTTGTGCTCTTCATCTAAGGAAACCAGCTGATTACCAACAACGTGTGCGTGTGCACCACTCGCCACGAATAAGCAACCATATGGAGGGTAGACGATAGGTATACAACTGTCGCATTTACATTGATAGTTAATTGAAAAAAAAAGCATTACTGTTTGAACTGCTCACTTCGTTCGTTCTGCTAACCTTTTCTTTGATCTTGCTGCGTTTCTTGTTGGCAAATTTCCGGTCCACGTCGGAACCCACCGAGAGTTGTGCGAAAGGTGGTTGTTCAGCCTTTTTGAAACCGAAGACGAAAACGAGGATCGCGCCTACGAGCACAACACCCATAGGTAACGCATATTGCCAGTGCTGGAACAGCAGCAGGTTGACATCCATGGCAATGCAAGGGACGTGTTGACGTGTGTGAGACCGACGACGGAAATGAGGGACGGCAATAGAGTGACGGCGACAGCATATACGGTTACAACTCGACGATGATCGGAGAACCGGACGCACAACGCACACGGTAAGGTAAGGATTTGTTACAGATCTTTGGAACTCAAAACATTGCGCTCTAGCGGGAGGTCCACGAATTACTGGCTGCCAGGCGGGCGCTGATCTCCGCTGACGCGGCTATGACATGCCACTAAATGAATCAAGCGACATTCCATTTTGTACGTTTGCCACGAAGTACATAGACACATACACATGGATGTACCCTACTTCTTTAAATTCATATTTTCATCTATATGTTTCTCTAGACCACACGATGAAAGACAAAGACTTCGTGAAAAAAAATGGAAAACGTTGAAACACGCGGCAATATTTGAAACACAATATAGTAAAAAATGAATCATAAACTTATATTACTCAGATTATTTACATTATGTTATGCTTTAAGAGAACATTATTTTATTTTACTGTGATGGATGCGGGATGTATAAATAAAGTTTTTATAAAAGATCATGAAAATGTGTTGGTTTATTAAAATTATTATTGTTCGAGTCGTGTGTTTTATAAATAAAAGCATAACTGATCGATATGTTATTTTCGCTAGCTTTTTACGGCTTTAGCGAATTGCACAACCATTGGTTTATCTTTTAAAATGTATCCATTCGTTTGATCAAGAGCTAATTGTGCTTGTTCTATATTTTGTAATGTGATAAATGCTTGTCCTTTCATTCTTCCTTCTTGCATAAGTCGAATATCATATCTAAAATAGTAGATATTACTAGATAGTCGTTTGAAAATATACGCAACTATAACATATTAATCTATACTTACTGAAATTCTGTTTTTAAATCAGGTACCACAAATTTTTGATAAATAAAATTAAGATCCTTTTCTTCAACATGTTTCGCGAGGTTCTTTATATATAAACGGTTTGATGGTTTTCCAGGATGATAATTTTTAAAAACTGGAAGCAGTCTTTGATCTGTAATATAAAAAGCAAATTTTGTAACCTATTTTTTACAGTATAATTGTATGATTGCTGGAAGAAATATATTTTTACCATTAACTGAAATTTTATTATCTGTCAGTTCTTTGGACGTAATTACATCTTGCTGAATATCTTCAATGTTTTCATCTTCAACATTTTCTGGATTTTTAGAAGATGGAAACATTAAACCAAACCCACTATCTGCACCAATGTTAGTAGTAATATTCTCTTCTTTATTTAAAGTATCCAGAAACGCATCTACCGTTTTTAACTCTATTTTAAGATTTTTTGTCTCTGTACGTTGTATTGGTTCAAACATATCTTCTGGTTTAACAATCTTTTGTGTAGAACTTGTAGCTTGAATTTGTTTAGCTGGGTTAACAAATTTGGGAATTTTTAGGCGTTTTGTACTCTGTGCATGTTTCCTCTTTATAGGAACGATTTCCAAAGGTGGCATTGCATTATCTTCTTCATTTGATTCTATTTCAGATTCTTCCTCCTCATCATTGTCAGAACCTATTTTAATAAACATAAACTGTGAATTTTATAATCAAATTGTTAAAAAATTAAAGTAATTTTAGTACCATTTTCCTTGTCAAACAAAGTGTCACTGCTAAAGATATCCTTATATTTTTTCATGTTATATGCTTCTTTCAGTAATGGAAACTCTGCCTCCAGTTCTTCGAAAGGAGGTGGCAAATTCATTCTGTTCATTAAATGCAGAACCTACGCAAACATTTTTTTTTTAAATTTGTTACATTCAACATTAATTCATTTAATTTACCTGTGTGTAAAAAGCTGGTTCTTTTAACAACTGTATAGCTATCCTTATTAATGTATTCCGTGTTGGTGCTGTATACTTATAATATATATTTGGTGGAGGTGGTTGTGTGAAAACATGATTCATTGTCCAACTATTCAATTTTTGCACAAAAGCTTGAAAACTAGATTTGTTTGACAAATCTTTTTTGTTTTCCTCTTTTGTAATTGTATCATTTGGAATTTCATTTTCTGTACTTTCTATTGCTATAGACTTTTTCGCATATTCAACTGTTAAATACTGTCCTTTGACGTTTAATTGATGCAAACGTAATAATGCTTCTTTTGCTGCTTGTTGAGATGGGAACTTTGCAAATGTTACAGTATACTTCTTGGAAGGCCTTAATGTACGTGTTTTAATAGCACCATATTTCTTAAATAATTCATTTCGTCGGTCATCAGAAAGTTCTTGTGGTAAATGAAGAATCCTAAGGGTATCAGATATCTAAAATAAAATAAAATACCAGAAATGTGAAATGTGTCGTTTTTAAATTACTAAATTTGTTTTTGACATTATGAAGGAAGTACAAAACTATACTAAATACAATATAAATCATCAGAGGTTAGCAGTCTAAAATATAATTTACAATAAAACATAAGAAATGTCTTATTCTTTATTATAATCTCTTAACTATGAATACTTAAAAACAAAAAATTACGTGTGCCATTTCAGTTGACATTCTAAAATAACATTCGCAGTAATTTCAACATTATTAAACGTCAACAATCTTTATTAGCTTTGTGATTATATCACGAACATGAATGTTTGACTAGAGGCGAAATCGCTATCGAAAGTGTTGATGGTTGCGTTCATAAACTAAGTGATTCTGAACCCAACTTTAAAGCTGGGTTAAAATCTTCTGGTCGACTCACCTCGAGCATGATTATTTTAGAAAAGATATATCTTCTTTGCTTGGAATTTATTGACTGTAGCTGCAATCCTTTGCAATGTGGTATTTGCGATTTTTTTTAGTTTGCTCGTCGCTGTTTTGCCTCTTTTTCTTTGACTGTGATGGCAGCATTATCTCATGAGTAAATTGTCAACCAATCAGAGCAAGGAAAATTTCTGTAGCAATACTCGTTTACGGATCGTGCTGAGTCCTAGAGTTGTGCAGGAGTAGGACCTATTACTGTACGTATGTATTACTACGCCGATGCTGTCATGGAAACAGTTTACACGGAACTACTTTCGGAAGTTCACTTGTCAATTTGATCTGTCGGATTTACCGGCAAGTTTAAAGATACGACTACTGTATTTTAGTTGCGGTATTTAATTTATTTAATTTTTCTAGACTTGTAGATTTAAAATATTTTGTTACATGGAATACAGTGATACAACAGGATAAGCGATTATTCTATTATTTGCTTCTTCTAAATTATCGATTGGCCTTCGTCGAACTGACCGCAAGAGGGAATAATCTGTTGCTCATTGTGTTCGAGGATATTTCGATTTCTAAATGTAAGTATGGCATGACAATTTAATTTATCATCGCAAAATAGTAGCTTAAGTTTAACTTTTCGCATATATTATTCAATGTAAAGACGTTTCCTCTGAAATACCTAGTTTATACAACTTGCCATGCAGCGCCGAATCGTATAGGAGGCAATGGTATCAACAATCAATAATCGAAATTTGTAATAAAAAAAGACTGTGATAATTTCTAACACACATTAGATATATGTTTATTTATTTTATTAAATATCCATAGTAAATTAAAGGCTGTTAAATGAAATTATAATGAACTTGCAAATGTCTTTGTGAAATTGTATTAAACAGATTTTTCCCTCAACTATTCACTTCTCTTGTATTTGAATACATTTTATTAATTTTTTAAGTGAATAATTTTATGTATTATTGAAAGGATCTTTATATTCATTATAAGTATAAAATTCACTGTCGGAAGTATTTTATTTGTTTTAATTTATACAAGTATACATATTATATCTAATGTATAACATATAATTAGATATTATACTGTGACATATATTTAGATATATGCTATGACATATATTGTCTTTAGGTTTAATCGAGACAGAGAACAAGGTAGAGGACGTCGTGGTATTAGTAGCCGTGGAAGTAGTAGAGGAGGTGGTGATAACATTCGTGGAAGTAACATGAATAGATTTGGTGGACGTGGTAGAGGAGTTAATAATAGTATTCGTGGTGGAATAAAAGGCAAACAACCTGGAGGAGCACTTAGAAAAATCACTTGGGACATAAGGACTTTAGAACCTCTGCGTAAAGATTTCTATGTCGAACACCCTTCGGTTAGAAATAGGTAAAAATTTTGGAATCTTTTGTATTCTAAAAAAAAAAAATGAAATTCTACTAATTTGTCTTTTATCAGATCCAAAGAAGAAGTATGTAAATTTCGTGAAAATGCTGAAATAACTGTGAAAGGTGATGATGTTCCTAATCCTATTCAGTATTTTGAAGAAGGAAACTTCCCACCTTACGTATTAGAAGTAATACGTAAACAGGGTTACTCTCAGCCTACACCAATTCAAGCACAAGGATGGCCTATTGCACTTAGTGGCAAAGATCTAGTTGCTATTGCTCAAACTGGTTCTGGAAAAACTCTTGGAGTGAGCCAGTTTTCAAATATAAATTTATAATTCATAAAATGTACACACGATTTTTTCCCAATTAAATATTATTTAGTATATGCCCAATAATATCTCTAAACCTTAGTACAATATGTAGTACATCTACATGTTAAAATGAAAAATGACAAGATATATTTTTATTTTAGTATATATTACCGGCAATTGTGCATATTATACATCAACCACGACTTAGTCCTGGGGATGGTCCAATTGCTTTGATCTTAGCTCCCACAAGAGAATTAGCACAACAAATTCAAGAAGTGGCTAATTCTTTTGGTGAGTCAGCAGGTGTAAGAAACACTTGCATCTTCGGTGGTGCACCTAAAGGGCCGCAGGCTCATGATTTAGAACGGGGTGTTGAAATATGTATTGCTACACCAGGCAGACTCATTGATTTTTTGGAAAGAGGAACAACAAATTTGCGCAGGTATATTATAACTTTGATATAAATTATTCTACTTGTGACATTGAATATATATGTTTTTTAGATGTACATACTTAGTACTAGATGAAGCTGATAGAATGTTGGATATGGGTTTTGAGCCACAAATTAAAAAAATAATTGAACAAATACGACCTGACAGACAGGTTTTAATGTGGTCAGCCACGTGGCCTAAAGAGGTTCGGGCTTTAGCAGAGGACTTTTTGACTGATTACACGCATCTTAATATTGGTTCTTTGACCTTGTCAGCTAATCATAATATTATTCAAATAATTGATGTTTGTCAGGAGTTCGAAAAAGACTCGAAACTGTATAGATTGCTTCAAGAAATTGGAAATGAAAAAGAGAACAAGACAATCATTTTTGTCGAAACAAAACGGAAAGTAGATGATATTACAAGGAATATCAGACGAGATGGATGGCAAGCTTTGAGTATCCATGGTGACAAAAATCAACAAGAAAGGGATCATGTACTACAAGAATTTAAAAGTGGAAGAGCTCCTATTTTAGTTGCAACAGATGTAGCTGCTAGAGGTTTAGGTAGGTATTAATTTTGTTATTTATAATATTTCAATATCAAATGAATCTGGGAATTGGCAACACTTATCGGATTAGCCAGTGATGCGTTATTAGTAAGACCAGTGGACAGCAGTGTATGTAGCAGTGTGCGATACATTGGAAATGTGTAGTAGAGCCCTGAAAATATTAGACTAGATTTTTCGACCTATTTTCTATATTTCTTTATAATACATACTGTAACAGGTTTGTATTTTTGTATTATTAATTAAATATGTAAGTAACAATAATGAATTATGATAATCAGATTTATAAAAAGGGTTCTATAAAAATGCACACCAGCTACCAGTAAGACTGTCTGCTTTTCTTTTTCAGAGGCACAGAGTATCCTAAGTGAATGCGGTGTACTGCCGGTATTGGGCAGACACAGTGAATATTATATTTTTCTTTGCTTATACGTTATTCATTATTTAATTCAATTTGTAATACATATCTATTTCTTAAAAAATATGTTTCCAAATGTATTATTGGTATTACAAATAATATCTAGTTACAAGACTTTAAAAATTTGTGATAACAGTTATTTTTTAGAAAAATTTAAGCTAGAAAAATTGCATGTATCATTATTATTTAAGAGGTATTCTTATAATGTCGTGCCTTATATGTTAAACTTTCAACCCCCATGATAGACTAATTTAATTATTTATTTTAATTAAAATTCAAAGTATTTTTCAGTGCCTCTAATTATTGAAATTGTTGTTCAATACTTAACAAGATTAATGCATTCAGGCTTAAACCCTAAAATGCTGCCTTTATCCCAAACCAGACACTACCGCTGTGTCTGTCTAATCTCTAGGCCATCAATACATTTTCATATGAAACCAACCGAATAGCCCTACTTTTAAAGTAAATGGGGCTGTTCTTGCTGATTTTACAATGGAAATTCTAAACGAAAGGTGGGTGGTTTTCAAACCTGATTTACAAATCAATATTATTTTTTAAGTAAAAATCTAAGGGTTCCATCTTGAACCGTTACAAATTGTGTAAGCTGTTCAGTACTTCATACAATGTAAAGATCCAATGTATTCAAAATTTATTCCCAAGTTTGAAGATCATTCTATGAGTTCGCTGAGAAAAACAAATACATTAACAATAATTACATACATATTTGCCCTTATAAATACAATTATTTTGTCATAGATGTGGATGATGTCAAATATGTAATAAATTTTGATTATCCATCGTCATCAGAAGATTATATACACAGAATTGGTCGTACTGGTCGAAGAAGGCAGACTGGAACTGCTTATGCATTCTTCACAAGCCATAATATGAAACATGCTGGAGATTTAATAGAAGTACTAAAGGAAGCAGGACAAAATATAAATCCTCGACTTACTGAAATGGCAGAATTGGCAAAATCGGGAAATTATGGAAGCAGAAGTATGTTTCGCGTTTCCTTTACATAGTATTTAAAGATTTCTAATGTATACTTCTAATATATAAGGTGGTAAACGATTTATGGGAAGTGATAGAAATAATAGTAGAAGAGGAAATAGTGATAACAGAGGAAGAGGAGGTCCTTCGAGAGGAAGAGGTGGTAGTAGCAGTCGTGGCGGAAATACTTATCAATCTGTTTCAAGCAGTTACTCTGGTTCAGACTATGGCAACTATAATAATATGAAGCAAAGTAATTCAGTTAATCAAAATTCAGGATATGGATACAGTACACAAAGATCATACGGGCAAAATAATTTAGCACCAAGTTATGGAGGAGGAGACAATTATGGAAGTACTTATCAGTATAGAAGCGTAACATATTAAAATGGTAATCATAGCATTAAACAAATGAATTTTTATTAAACAGTGTTAATAGTATCATATTTAATTCGAGTTTTGTTAGAATGAAAAAATAATAAAGCAATTAAAAATGCACAAAGAAGAACTAGATACCAAAAAAAAGATGTTGCATATTTCATGTGTGTGATAAAAATATACCAGTCAATAATAACAGTCAGAATAAGATTGGTTAAATGTACATGTATTATTTAAAAGAGACTGCAATTATGATTGCGAAATAGGATTGAAGAAATAGAAAATGCTAAAAAAATGTTTAAAATTAGTTAAGAACCATTTGTATAGCATAACTTATTACTGTTTTAATTATTTATTCTTGTTATAAAGTATGAAATATTACTTTACATATGTTGCTCAAAGTAGTGTTTACTTTGTTAAATGAAAACATTACATAATTCTTGAAGGGTAAAAAGATCACCTATGGTAAACATGTATAGATATAATTAACGTTACATTTATTGTATAAATTCAAAAAGACTATATTATTATTGTTTTGAATAAACAAGCCAGGTGCAATTTAATTTGTATTAAAGTCTTTAGTACATAAATATTCTATATAATAAAAAATAAATTTTATAAGCAATAGAAATGATATTAAAACATATAACTAAATGTATTTGTTAAATTTTTGTGTTGTGAATTATATCAATAAAATTGTTTTCTTTTTCGAAGTTAGTATTTTCTTTTCCCTCGTCTTAACAACAAAAAATATATAAAATAATACAATCCAATAATCGAATTTTTATTTTTTCTGTATACCTTGAAATAATCAAGAGATAAGATCGATGTTTGTTCCATTTTTATTGTTATAAACTACTTCAGAAATATGTGGCTTTACGTAAACGTCTTGAGTGCTCAAAAAATGTAATTTTTCGTTGTTATACTTATGTACATCTAATACTTTATGTATTTCCGTGTATGTATATACTCCCACTCCTGTATATACCTCTATTTCCGGAAAATACGCAAATACGTTTGCTAAACATATTTATGATTCTTCATAAATTTTAGTATTTAGATAAAGTCCATAATTTTTTTATTTTATTAAATTATAAGTTAAACACAAGAATCATAATAAATACAAAGGAATAAGATATAAATTATAGTGAAGGGAACTATTTCCTGGTACAATCGCGACGCCATGACATTTGTTTCACAGATCCCCTTCGGATCGTGTGACGAGTGTCGCGCACTTTTCATTCATTCTGGACATTAAAGCCCCAGTTTTACTAGAAAATATATCATATTTCCAAGTGAAAACAGTGAATTTCATATAAAAATGTAAGTTAATACCAAATTTCTATTAATATTACGTTTAACTGTTAATTTTCTGAGGATTTCTTATTGACATTTAGTATCTATGATTGAGTATGCGTTACTCCATATTGCTTTTATATTAGCGAAATTTTCTACGTCCGTTACAGGCGAAATTCTTATAACTCCTCGAAGTTAATTGAATATATTTGATGCAGTAGCATTTTAAAAATGTATTTGAAATTTTTATTATAAATTTATTATGTATATAAATGTAATATTAAAAATAATTTCAACATGTTTTACATATATCTTTAACATTTGATTTATACAATGAGCACAATATTTAGTATTATTTATTAATATTATATTATTAATATATTTTAAAATATATTATTTTATGCTAGCATAAGTGCTAGTTTTCTATCGTTTATTATCTTGCAGCTTATTTGGAATTTGTTAAATGTTTGTTCATTTAATTTTTAATTGTATAAATATTTTTATACAGGGCTTATCGTGATCGTGAACGTGGTGATAGAAGAGGAGGTGGAGCTCGTGGAGGAGGTCGTTTTGGTCGAGATGGAAGTGGCGGGGGAGGTAGATTTGGTAGCAGTTCAAACAGAGATGGCGGTAATTTTGGCAACAACTTCAAAAATCGACAACCTGGTGAACGACTTCGTAAGCCAAGGTGGGATATGGCTACATTACAACCATTTAGGAAAGATTTTTATCAACCTCATCCAAATGTTACAACCCGAAATCCACATGTTGTCGAGGGTTATCGTTCAGATAAAGAGATTACTGTAAAAGGTACAAATGTACCAGGGCCAAACATATTTTTTGAAGAAGGGGGATTCCCAGATTATGTTTTAAATGAAATTCGTAGACAAGGATTTGGGGAACCAACTGCGATACAGGCACAAGGTTGGCCCATTGCTTTGTCTGGTCGTGATATGGTTGGAATAGCACAGACAGGATCAGGAAAAACATTAGCATATATTTTACCAGCTATTGTGCACATAAATCATCAGCCTAGATTGAATCGAAATGATGGGCCTATAGCTCTCATTCTAGCACCAACAAGAGAACTTGCACAACAGATTCAGCAAGTTGCATCAGATTTTGGAGTTTCATCACAAGTAAGAAATACTTGTATTTTTGGCGGAGCTCCGAAAGGTCCCCAAGCTCGTGACCTTGAACGCGGTGTTGAGATCTGTATAGCAACACCTGGTCGTCTTATTGATTTTCTAGAACGTGGTACAACAAATTTGCGTAGATGTACATACTTAGTGCTAGATGAAGCTGATAGGATGCTTGACATGGGCTTTGAGCCACAAATTAGAAAAATTGTTGAACAGATCCGACCTGATCGACAAACTTTAATGTGGTCTGCAACATGGCCAAAGGAAGTTCGCAATCTTGCGGAAGAATTCTTAACTGATTATATACAAATTAATATTGGCTCCCTTCAATTGGCAGCTAATCACAACATCCTTCAAATTGTTGATGTATGTGAGGAATATGAAAAGGAAGCTAAACTTATGAAATTATTAGATGAAATCTCAAATGAGCCAGAAAACAAAACAATTATATTTGTTGAAACTAAAAGGAAAGTGGATGATATAACACGTGCAATTAATAGATCTGGGTGGCATGCAATTGGCATCCATGGAGATAAGAGTCAACAAGAAAGAGATTGTGTATTAAATCGTAAGTAACTGGAGTTTAATAACTAAATATTATCTGATATATATATATGACATACCCTGCTCAATACTAGATAACTTATTTCAGAATTCCGGGTTAGCAGATCTGCCATACTAGTAGCTACAGATGTTGCAGCAAGAGGATTAGGTAAGAATTTATTTACACATGAGTGGGTATGATGTAAGGGTCAGGCTGCGATGGTTATTTCACGTTTGTGAGAGTTGTAATATAGTGATGTGGCAACGGATAACGGCATGTGCCAGACTGATTGACATTAGTCTTCTTTTGGTGTGAATGGAAATTATTAAAAAAGAATAATAGGCAAAGGATTTAGGACGATTAATTGACAAAATTAGTAATTTATGATCAATGAATAATGTATAGTATGTCCAAGTTATTTCAGTATTGATAACTATTTCATAAGGATTTGAAAATATGAAAAAATTGCGTTTACAAAAGTGTTTTGTTCTATTAGGTATTACAGCAAGTTCTCTCAAATTGTCTCTTAGCTTAGAAACAGAAATGAACAATTTAGGAAGAGGAGATATAATTATTCGAGTTACGCAGCTCGTTTTTATAGTCGTCAGTTATCAACAACTATAAAAACGAGCCGCGATGCTCTTCCCAAATTGTCCTTCTTTATTTACAAGCTGAAGGACAACTAGAGAGACTTCCCTGTATGTGCTATAATATGCCGCTTTTTTTTTCAAGCAGAACAATACAAAATTCGTACATTAATTACCTTTTTTCAAACTGAGTGCTATACTTTTTTTTTTATTTACTATATGCTATACTTTTTTTACAATAACATTTTAAAAACTCAGCAAGTACTATGTCAATTATTTTAGTTAGGAAAAGATTTTCCTTCTTAGTATATATAGAAAAGCTGTATACATTATATAATTTGTTTTCAATCTATTTACGTAGTAGGAACAATTCTTTTATATTTTCAATCCCTTATGAAATTGAAACGATTCTAAAATAACTATGATAGACTATATAATATTTTAATTCATTTTCATTAAATCAGTACCCATGGAATTAAATGATAGAGCATATCAAGAAATTAATATTACTATTCTCAACTTTTCAGCAGTGTTAATATTAAAAGGATATTTCGTGATTTGTTGAGTTCCATCAGAGCTTAGGTGGATTTTGACATACTTTTTCACTATTGTACAATTAATTTGAACTGTGAATTGTGCATTGAGGAGATTTTGATTATTACTCTAGGATCATAGATCAGATTATCAACTCTAGAATACTAATCTTTGCTACATCAATTATTTTGCTTCTCATTTTATTTTTTAACAAAATACGAGGTGTTATTTATTTTATTAGTATATTTTATATATATACACATATTTATTATCAATAATACACATAACAAATTAAATAAGAAGTAAATTAATTTTAGTTTTTCATAGTAAGATGAAAAGTTGCTTGTACAAATTATATAGTTGAAATGTCAATTACTAGTCACAACATCTACAGAAGATTAGTATTTTAGGATTAGATTTGTATTATTGCGAAATCCAAAAGTAAGTCAAAATATTTCAGCAGTATGATTAGATTAGGTAAACAGGTAAGATGATAGGAAGTTCACCTTTTTAAATTTTGCTCTGATTGAAAAAAGTCTTGTCAGTCTGGTATTAACGTGCTGTTCTATGTGTTTTCAGAGGCACATGCGACGGAGTTTTATCAATGATAAGAACTCTGGAGAGCTTGCTTTGGAATAAATAATTGAATGGGGCGTGACTGCTGGTCTCTGTCCCCGTGCAACAAGCTAACGTAACGCTGTGCCTCGGCCCACCGTGCCACTTGAAAAACACACTCTCACTCTGTACCTGCGACGGTCCAAAGTATGGAAGCATAGTGTTAGGGCATCTAGCATACGAGGACTACCGAACAGGATAGATATTTTACCGCTTCTCTTAGATTAAAAGGCTAGGGATGGCATCGCATTGTTTTGCAGTGGTTATGAAATTAATTTTTTAAGTAAATCTTTAAAAAGCTCTTTCACCTCCAACAAATATTTACTACAAGGCGTTCCAATTAATTGTTAGAATTTCTTAAATATTATAAACTTTCAACATTGCAAAACAAATGTTGATGTTAGTCGTGCACTGGAATGCATGTGGGGTTGATCGGAAAGTGCACATGGTGCTCGTCCAATGTTCCAACCTCATCGAAGCAATGCGCAAGGACCAAATTTTGAAAGACCAGCACAGATCCATACTTTGGTGCGGGAGAGAAGGGTGTGAAGTTACTATGAGTAATTATACAGCTCGCTAACGCATAATGCGAGAATTCCATGAGAACCATCTGAGCTCTGATTCCTCTACATTTCCAAAAATGTATTTACGTTTCCAGCTTTTGGCAATAACAGGTAAATAATATAAAAACTTGCTCTTTGTGGTCAATCCATTTGTACACTTCATGTGGAGATTGTAGATGGAATTGAAAGTTTCAGTGAACATGTAAAATATTTTTGAAGTTATTTTCTGCGAATTTTTTTGTAATTGTAGTTACACTGTGCTTTTTCATTCCACCTATGTTACACACATGCTAGAATTCCTAACGCTTTAACAATTTCGCTTTGTAAGTTAATTGAACCACAAAGACACAAGGAGTTTCTTATTACCATGATTATAATTTCTAATATTGTACAGATGTGGAAGATGTTAAGTTTGTGATAAATTTGGACTACCCGTCAAATTCTGAGGACTATGTACACCGTATTGGCCGTACGGGACGTTCACAGCGTACGGGAACCGCGTACGCGTTTTTCACACCTGGTAATGCGCACAAGGCTGGTGACTTAATTCAAGTTTTAGAAGAAGCAAAACAAGTCGTAAACCCAAAGCTTTACGAGCTTTCAAGAAACCCAGGAATTTATAAAAGTACGTCCTTAAATAAATTGCATTTAATGAAGTACGTATTTTTCATTTGGATATAACTTGCTTATGTTGTAATATTTCCTTTCGCAGGAGGTCGTTATGGTGGACGTAGTGGAGGTGGCGGTGGACGTGGTTCTGGAGGCCGTGGTGGTGGTCCTCGAGGATCTCGTGGCGGTCGTGACGGAGGAGACAGGGGAGGCAGATTTGATCGTTCCAGTGGTGGCGGAGGTAGTGGCGGAGATAGAGGAAAATGGAATGGAAATACTAGCAGTAAGATTTTACATAATAACATTTTCATAAAAATTATTAATTTTGTAAATTAGAAATAATGAGAAATATTGCTTTATCTCTTTTCAGGCGGTATGGGAGGTGGCAATTATGGTAACAAACCATTTTCTCAAAACAGTTATGGTGGAATTTCTGGCGGTGGATCTAGCAGTTATCAAAACGGCAGTGGTGGATACGGCGGAAGTGGAGGAGGAGGTGGTGGTGGTGGGAGCAACTACAGACAACAAAATGGTTATTAACTTCAAAATAATGAACTCTAAAAGAGTTTTATGTAATATAGTAAAAATAAGAAAAGAAGGGAAAATGATTTTATTCGAACGAGAATATGGTTTCCGACTAACGTGCTTCTTACTTGGACTGGACACAATGCAAATTAGAATAAATGCGGTAGTGTTGCCGTTGAAAACCAGGACGTTTCACATGAGGACGTCCCAGTTGTGTCGAGTCAAGGGCACCTAACATTCTCTTCTTTTTTTAAATAAAAATAAATGTAAGTGTAATAATAGAAGGTAAAGCTTTGGTAACCTTCAATTTATGACGTCAGTTACGTTTACTAGTTTCTTTGCAATACTACGTACAAGTCTATTCCTTATGAGTTTGAATATACATTGAAACAAGAAAGAAGTTTGTGAAATCTAAATGCAAGTTGCAGCAGTATTTATTTCCTGAAATAAATATTTTTTATTTTTATAATTTATAATTTCCCGTAAGTAAGGAAATTTAACTTTTGCAAGAAAACAAATACATGACTTTTGGTAGCTTATTTCGTGGCTATCCTCGTAAAATTTAACTAACAAGGAAGATTATTCAAGTGATAAATTACGATTTGATGATGCATGGATTAGCTGTATTACTTAAAAGCGTACAATGCACTATATTGTAGTTAATTTAAAAGCGTATAAAATCTCAGTGCACCATAGTATTAGAAATTTAATAAAATAATACACGAATATGAGAAATAAACAATTTCATTACAATATTTTAGTTTTCTCTTATGGAAGCTAAACACGTTTATCAAATTTCTAACGCACGTAAAAACATGTACGTCGCTTTAACACAATATGTTCTAAATTACGTAATTTATATACGTAAATTTCATAAAACCTAGTACATTTAAGTAAGAATATAATAGATAAGATAAATAAGATAATGTAACAGAAATATTTTTCTTATACAATTGCTTTAAATATTACACTTTTGTTATTATCGGTGATACATAATACAATACTGTTTACGTAATATAAGTAATTTGTCATAATGCCGAAACAAATAATCAATGCCGTGCTTCACGGAAAAGTACCTTATTTATTTTGTGTGCAGCATTCTTCAGAAGTCGTGCGATTAGGTCAGTGTTATTGATTCATTCCAATATATAGCCGTTCTATATAACTACATTTCTGCGATATTATTAGAGTTTTCATAACTAGTAATCATATATGTCAATCAAATTGTTTTTGAAACAGCGAAATTCGCACCATAATATCTATTGTCATTCATTACAATATTCAACGTATAATGCAATAATGTGTATATTTTTCAGTGACTGTAGTATCCACGTGAATAGGTATATCGACATTAATTGAATAAATCGAATCTATTAAGTCAAAATGTAGGAACAAAGTATTATTGTCTCATTGATACAATAAACGTTGTAGAGTCGAAATTATCATAATATTTTTATATTGTACAATGGTCAATGAATAATAAAGTATTCCACTTTTAATTGTACTAATATCGCATTGTACTATTACGTAATATTGCTTATTAGATAGCATGCATTTGTGAAATTGAATGTATGTGTGTAGTATAATCGATTAAAATTTGTATTTGATGAATAAAGAGAAGTCTGTGAATAATTGGCGTGTATTTAGAAATTCTTGTCTTTGCAATCAATTTGTTTAATCTACAAAAACATTTTCTCAAATAAAACATTATTTTTCTCATATTCTATACAGCTTTAAAAATGTTCAAAGTCCGTATGAAAAACCGTTTCAGTGTTAAACGCATGTCCATCTACAGGGTGTCCCAAAAATCTTTAGTCTTCCATAGCAGATTCGTTAGGAAATTTTAAATAATTTTCCTTAGCGAAAATGTTCTCTATTGTCCAAAATCGATGCATCAACTAAATGATACACATTTTGGAGTAGTAAGTGAACTTCTAATTAAATAGACGATTTTATTATTAATTTTTTATTTATTGCTAACACTACGCTAGAAGTAGCGCATCGTCGTGCTGCTATTCGTAGGCGGTACTTGCTTTCTAATAACTTGTTAATAAAACCACTGAGAACAATTACGTTAAGGAAACAATTACCTTAAACCGTTTCAGAAATCAACAGCTCGCGTTATGTTTTGGACACCCTTTATTAAAATGTGAACGTAAAAAATGGAAGTGGAGGGGGATGTGGGTTGATCAAAATTGCGTGACGCGCGAATCGACGCGCGCAGTTCGTTTCAAGCACTCCGGTGGGCGTAGTGTACTTCTTGGTTATACGCTATTCTTCACAAAACGACAGTTTTTTTATCTATTGTATAATATCACCAATTCTTTCATCATGACAGAAAAACGCAAAGAAGTGAGAGTATGGTGTGACGGATGGTAAGTTTCCATCAAGTTAATTTCGTTGTCTAATTACTTGAAACAATCGCGTGATTTTCAAAATTGTTGGATGACTGTGTCAATTCTTGACAATAAATTAGGAATTACACGGTATACGCTATGCTTATACGTATAAATTAATGCGCGGAACTATTCCAATGGTAACTTTGATTTCCACGTAACTATGATTGTACACTTTCATTGACTTCGAGACATTTTCTTTACGTCTACATTTTTATTTAATCTGGTTTTGTATGATTGCGAGTTTAAAAATGTATTTGGTGATATTTTGCTATCATGAGCTATCAACACAAGCGAATCTTATCTCATTGTAACTGTATATAACGGAGTAATTGCCGGCGCAAATTGGTGTCAATCGTGAGAATAATGTCTGCTATGAAGTTTTAGAAGTATTGCTTTTCTAACACAGTTATGACATGGTACACTTCGGCCACGCAAATTCTTTGCGACAAGCAAAGGCATTAGGTGATTATTTAGTTGTGGGCATACATACTGATGAAGAAATTGCTAAGCATAAGGGACCACCAGTATTTATGGAAGAGGAAAGGTATGCTTCTATTAAAGAGACAATTTTGAATTTGAATGTCAGAATCCTCTTTTTTCAATTGTTTCACACTTGTTGCAAACAGTATTACAAATCGATCATTGAATGTTTTTATAGTGTTTTATGGAAGTTTCCATTTACCTTGTAATATAATGTTTTTGTGTCAGGTATAAAATGGTTCGCGGTATTAAATGGGTAGATGAAGTTGTAGAAGGTGCACCTTATGTAACAACATTGGAGACATTAGATAAATATAATTGTGATTTTTGTGTACATGGAGATGACATTACTATGACAGCAGATGGTGTAGATACGTATCATTTGGTCAAAGCAGCAGGTCGTTACAGGTACATATTAGATGATAAATTATTGTAAAGTTACTTGTAGTATGTAGTAATAAACTATGGAATGTAATTTGTAAAATTTCACATCATTATTATAGAGAAGTTCAAAGAACTGCTGGTGTTTCAACAACTGATCTAGTAGGACGTATGCTGTTAATGACACGACAGCATTTTAAGCAAGGAGATAGTGAATATAGTGTTGATAGAGAGCCTAGTAAAAGAATGGGACAAGATCGATCAGCTAGATGTCCATGGACAGGCTGTTCACAATTTTTACCTACTACACAGAAGATTATTCAATTTAGTGATGGAAAGAGTCCACAACCTGGAGACAAAATTGTTTATGTAGCAGGAGCATTTGATCTCTTTCACGTTGGTCAATTAGATTTCTTAGAAGTTGCTAAGAAAGAAGGTGATTATCTCATAGTTGGATTACATACAGATCCAGTAGTTAATCGATATAAAGGTGGTAATCATCCAATTATGAATCTCCATGAAAGAGTACTTAGTGTCCTAGCGTGCAAGGTAAAGAAATGAAATGTCACTTGGAAAGTTTGATCAAAAGCTAATTGGGTCCAAGTGTATTTAATGTTTATTATTTTCTCAATTCATAGTATGTTAATGAAGTAGTAATTGGTGCACCATATGAAGTTACAAAAGATCTTATGGAACATTTTGATGTTTCTGTTGTTTGCCATGGTCAGACTCCTATAATGCCTTGTGAAGATGGTACAGATCCATATGCTGAGCCTAAACAGCAAAATAAATTTAAATTGTTGGATAGTGGTAATGATATCACAACAGAAAAAATAGTTGAACGCATTATACTTCACAGGTAGATCAGTTTTATGTATTCCATCTTGTGCATGATTGAAAATATTTCACCAATCAATATCAGTATATGTTTTCTTCAGTTCAAAATTGAAGCTACATGCTGTGTGAAAATATATCATCCATTAAACTGTTAGTTTCAAATTTTTTGAGGTATTAGGATGTTTCATAGCTTTTTAAATGTGTTTATACCTATAGATAAATAATAATTTGTACACCAGTATTTTTCCATGGAAAAAACTTTGTGTATTTACAAATCTGACATGAAAGAATACTTTAGTAATGACAAACAAAGTAATCTGAATTCTTTTAAGAATTATGTTTTAATTCTTCATTTGATCTATATTATTACGGGATCAATGATATTCATTTAATTTTACCGACGCAAAATCGATGTAAAAGCAAGTTATACATAGAATAGTAAGTAAATTCAACATTCGTACTAGTTTCAATTTTTTATGAATTCTGTAGAGAATAGCGATTGTTTAATCGTGTTTGGAGAATGGAATCTACTTGAAGAATGGTTTCATATTAGATTATATTTTTGGACAAGAATATATTTACTAGGTAGTTAACAATATCCTCGCTGTTATTTTTAGAATTTTTTGAATTATTTTTGAAGAATTTTCTCACGAAAATATTACTGGTGTATGAACACTTCATTTATGCAATAAACAATGTATTAATGGGATTAATAATACTATGAAATTAAAAGTATAGTATTAATATTTTGCTACTTACTTAATGAAACGTAAAAATTTACTATTTCATAAAAGAATTACTGCATGTACAATTTCATCTTACAATATCAAAAGAGCTACATACAGTAATTAACAGTCTGATCAACCACTGTCTTGTTTAATCTTACCAATTTGCATTTCGTCATCCACCACTCAGCTTTCACTGATTATGTTTGTTTTAATATTATTTTGAAATTTGTTGCTTTACCATTCATTTGTTCACGCTTTTCTAATGGGATATGCACAATTTAATGCTTATAAAGACCTCATCAGATTCGCTTCATTTAAATCAAGATATTTTTAATACAATTAACTCAATATGTTGATAACATTTGAAGATGTTTGCATATCCCAAGTAAATTAAACAGACTTATCACGTGTTTGATAAAGCGTTTAATTACAGATTGGAATATGAGGGCAGGAATATAAAGAAGGAGAAGAAAGAGTTAGCAATAATTGCGGCATTAGAAAAGTCTAAAAAAGAAGGGAGGACTAACTAACTTACTCTGGATATTCGGAGCGTGTGATAATCATATTCTATGGAAATACTTGTAAATACGATATCACACTGATATTTAATTTATTTGCTTATGTTGAAACATATATGTGGGTTAATTATTTATGATTGCCATAGATAGTTAAAGTATTACCGCATAAAGTGTTACTTAGCATTTTACGGAATTCAACGAAAAAGGAATAAGAGATACAACGACAAAAGTGCATAAATAATCGTGCATACCTATAAATCTTGAATTAAAAAGAGGAACATAGAGTAAAGTATTCTGTGTTACCATTAGACTACACGCTTTCTGCATTTATACTATTATCCGTCAATATACAATTATATGAAAGTTTTAATGATATTTAGTAAACATTTTATTTTAATTTTGATCTGTAGTAGTCTTTAAAAAAAAGAAGAGTTAATTCGCTCAATTATAGCTTCTATAAATTATTGCAAAAAATGATCAATCCGCTTAAATATTCACAGTCTAGTTATTGTATATAAACATTATACATCTATTTGATATTAACATACTATTAAGAAAGTGTAAATATGTTTAATTTTTACACAGTCAGCATTACATATGTAGAAGCGTAAGTATGTATAAAGACAGGAAAAAAGAACGACCTAATCCTTAGAATGCTTTCACAAGTCTAATACGTGACTTGCATTTCCACAAATCTATTTATCCGTGAATTTTACACAATTTATTTTTTTACAATGGTTTTATTATTATAAAATCCCAAAATAATTTTACTAATTTACTTGACGTCTATATAGCTTATCTATTAATATATGTATATGACATAATTAGAAAGAAAATGTGTTTATTAAGTTTCTACACATTTCATTGTATTTAATTTGTAATTAGAGTTTTTATCTACAAAGACACGAATTGTATTTTGTTATTTAAACACGATTAAATCTTAAGTGACTGATAAGGATATTACGATTTTTTAGTCTGAACATAATACACACAGAACATTTATAGATAAATTTCACAATATGATATTATAATGAATAAAATTGTAATCCCCTTTTACAGTTACTTGAGATTTAAAATAATTGCGTATATCACGACATAAATCGTTTATGTGAACATTTCATCGTATTACTTGTCATGTAATTGTTGAATATTTATCAATCAATGTTAATTTTACAATAATTAGATGTATCGAAATGTCTAATTTACATATATTTTGTTTTTTTGATTTTTATGTGTAAGTAAAGCTTATTGAGAGGTATTTATGTGTATTTATTATACAGACAAAGTATAATTGTAATCGTTCCTGTTAAATAGATATGTATAATTAATGTGAATGAATGATGCATTATACAAGGAGAAAAAAATATATATTTATAGGTAAATGTTAAAGAATACAAAATAAATAATAAGTGCCACACTTTGTAACGGAACGTTACATTATTTTTATTCTAAACTAGAAACATTAACCAAAGAGCGGTTCTGAACGTACACATAAAGTTAGCTTGTAAAACAGTTCCACGCATTTTAGTAAATACGTGCGTCTTTCGTATGCGTGCATTCGACTGCTTAGTTTATTGTAGAAATTCTCGATGCGTTCCACTACTGTCAACTATTATTAATTGTCATTTATCCGGACACATAGATTGTTGTGCTTTCGCACCCTGTTATTAAACGTTGCACTATATATTTATAAAAGTATAGTACAGTACAATATGTTATAAAACCATGAGAAACAAAATCAAATAATCGATTAAAATTTGTTACAATGAATTCGGTATATCGAATGTTATGATCGCATGCACGAGTACAAAATCATAGCTTATTCTATAATAAATAATTGGATCACGCGGTCATGTACACAATTAGATATTATATTATTGTATTCATTTTTTTGCAAATACATTAATTAATTGATTGCCAAAGGATATCTTGGTAAACGTCCTTGGACATTCAATTGCTATTTATAAACATAAATACTTTACCATGTGTATGTATATACATTGTGTCGGAATTATAAAGTCACTTTATGAAACACGAATCTAAATTATTCTACATTGAGTTTCAAATTATTATTATAAATGATGATTCTTTCAGGTCACGTAATAGCACTGGTACGTCTCGATAAATTTACCGGTAAATATTACTTTAAAGTGAGTGAAAATGTCGTAAATATCGAGTGCGAAAATTGAAAGGTAATAAATTTTCTGTGCACCTGTCTGTAAAGAACGTGCAAGGTGAATCATTGATTGAGATAGCAACAGCGAAGAAGTCCAACTTCCGTAAACATTTCTAAATTAAGAGCCATATGTTCTTGGAAGCTTCGCATTGTCAGTATATCAGTAAAAATACTCCTACTATAAATCTATTAAATTCTATTATATTTTCCAACATTAAATAATACACATGTGCAATATCTCAGACAACTTCTTCACGTCGTGACATTCCAAAAAATGTTAAAAGCGTTACGAGTATGCTTTAAAGTGTCCTTTCTTGGAACATATTGATCCATTCAGAAATGTAGCACAATATTCTGAATGCAGAATGGTGTCGTTGCGAAAACAAGATCAATGATTTAAAGTGTTATCATCCTGTTATCACATGCATTTGTAGACACGCTCATATATAAACTACAGCAGCTGTCAACAATTTTTGTCTACACGACATTGTAGATAACAACGCGCCTAATCATTCACACTTCGAACATATTGGAGAATTCTAGTCGTGACAAACTATGCTTACACGTGAAAAAGTTATTTGAAATAAATGATTCACCTTGTATACGTATTATTTACATAAACTATACGTTTTATATATAGTATAGTGTTTCTAATAATTTCTTGTAATGATCTTTATAAAAAAAAGACAACATTTATATTTCTTTTTATAATAAGTTTGCATACAAGATTTCTGTAACGAGTTCGATCAAGTATGATACATTTGTGTGCAACACTTTGCTATTGCACCGTTGATCGACCGGTGTAGCCTTGAGTTGTCTCCGAATATTTTCTCGCCCGATCTCGGATAAGTTCATCAATTGATTTATTTTGCGGTATAGTCGACGACAAACTGTGTAAACGAGAAGCTAGATAACACATGATAAAGGCTGATAAGGCGAGAAGTGCGCCCAACCCGGTAGCAACGTAAAGAAAGCTACCGCAACTGTTCTCAAATCCGGCGGTAACTTTTTGATATAAATCTGGAAGAGTATAAAAATTCGTTTCATTCATCTGCGCTCATCGTTTTGTTAGTTGTAATATAGTTCCATTCATTTCTATGATACTGTTATAATGTAACTTTGTTCACCTTCAAGGTTTCATTAACCTATTCTTCGTTAAAAAAGACTATCATTGGTAGCTAATGAATATTTTACTATGATTATTTAGTCCAATCTTATAATTTTAAATATTTAAGGTATTTCACTGTTTTAAAGATCTAAGGCATTTTTCTGTTTCAAATGTTCGGAAATTCTATGCATTTTCGTTTGCATTTTTGCCTAAATATCTGTGTTAGTAAACGGCAGTGGTCGCATACGTTTGTAATTATACACGACCATCTTCGATAATGCTTTTTGTCATGCTGATGCAATGTATAATAATGACTACTTTAAATTTGTAATTCTCAAAAATTATCTTCAATATTTAATATTATAACTCACCATCGGGCATCGTTACTGTGTACTCGATATTTTCTTTGAATTTTGTGGATGGCGTCGAATCATTGTATTCTTTTATCGAACGCCTGTCTTTGGAAAGAAATATAGGTGATTCCTCTGTTAAAAATCTTTTTCTTCTTTTCCCATGACCCGACGGCTCGAACAGGTCCAGACAGAAATCCTATAACCACATATGTAACATTAAATTCGAGGACTCGATATAGAAATAAAAAACGATTTAACATAAATATGTATACTTTTTACATCGTTCCATTTTTATAAGAAATATGAATACCTTATTTTTTAAATTAATGGTACGAACAAATATTCCTATATACAAAGAAAACATCTATCCTCGTTACACAAAATTTCTCATTCTTCTATTTAACAAATTCTATTGAAACTAAAGCTTTTGAATATCTTTTTTCAAAATGCCGTCTGTTTTTACAGTTAACTATGGACGCATTTAAGGTCGATCCAAGGGTGAAAATTTATGAAAATGTCGAGAACTGTGTACATAGACTGCAGAATGAGAATTGTGTGAAATGAGCGACCCTCCAGCAACCCTCGAACCGTGTCCTTACCGGTTGACAGTCCTGCGGCTCCATGCAGGCTTTAATCTGCGAGTGTATCCACAAAGTGGACCGTTCTCTCATCGAGCTCAAGAGGAACGCTTCGAAGTCGAGGAAAACCTCATTTTTCCTTTCCCGATACCGTGCCGGCTGATGAGGAATTATCGAAGCGAAGTCCCGATTTCTGCAGCCGTCTTTCACGAGGACGACACTTCCTGGTGCGTGAGGCTGATCAGGATCAGGGCTGACAGTCACCTCCAAGAGTTTAATGTATCCCCACGCGCTGTCCGAGCTGATTCGTGCTCTCAGCTGAAGCTTTGTGCCGATAGGGACTGCTTGATCGACGGTTTGAGATCCGGACGCGTCCGACACATTTCCCGTAGCTTCCCGATAAAGAGCTACCTCGTACTCCAAACGACCCGGGGTTTCTTCGACCACCCCTGACACCCTCGCTCCGTGCGGACTGAAAGGCATTTTTAATTTCACCATCCTTCGATCTTTCATACTCGTCAAAATTATATTCATATACACTGGATTTGCAACATTGCGACGTTTAGTCTTCGTGAATTGGATAACGAAATTTTTCGTTAACGTCCGCGGACTGGATAATGCATCTTTCGTTTAATTCTCATGTGCATATTGGATTTGCAACTTTTTTCGAAATTCTCATGCGGACTGGGATTTTTATACAACTCTCAAATTACAGATAGTGATATGCGATTTGATAAAAGTATAGTTGTTACTTACAATGTGCCCGCAAAACCGGCGGCCTTATGTCGAAGTAGTGTGGGCTCCGGTGGTCGACACATGAGGATCAGTTCTTGATCGGCCAGCATTACGACGCCGGAAAATGCGGGGAACCATATTCTTAGGTGAATAAATCCCTGTCGACAATGCCAAGAGCGACCATTTAATAAAGGAAATTATTATTTTCTCATGGGAACTTTACGCGACAATTATAAAGATCCTTGTCTCGAGCATCGCCTGTTATTTGAACTATTGTATATTTTTGTTGCGGCAAAAAAGAATCGCAAATAGTTAAACTGTTTGTTTATTGTAATAGAAGCGCGACGATCAAAACAGACCTAGAGCTCGCAGACGCATTGCATATTCATTGAAATTATCATTCATGAAACAGCATCATTTTGAATTGGGTCAATGCTGCATTGACATTTATGTGTCTTGGACGTTTCTTTGACGCGATAGGAGACAGGTATTGCATAACAAATTACACATTGGTATTATATAATACGAAATATTAATATATAGTACGATGATCGAAATAATCCACTTTGCTGGAACGACAGAGAGGGTTTCATTTAATCAGCTGATTGTGAAGGAGTTCGTCCGTCTTCTCTACTTAAATATTGTATTTACAGTGTTTAGAGTTGTTTTAACACTTTTTACGTTATTTTTTCAACGTTCAAGGTGATCCTCTTTAGAATAATTGCTTTGAGATACGATACATCAATGGAGGAGGTTCTCCTGTTTCTTGAAGCGACGTTGAATATCTGTATGTCTCTCGAGTGTTCGCTTCTTGGGTCACGGTCGAACCCTCTAGCTTTCAGGAGAACTTGGATGCATCTCGACCGTTTTATTAATACAGTAGAACGATATATACTAAAATAATGAGTATAAAATTGAGAATAAAATCACTACGACAAAATGAAAATCAATGGAACAATTTGTAGAGTATTTGGTCAATAACCGTGTAAACTATCAAATTCTCCTCCTCGATTTACTGAAAATCTAATTCGATCGCGCTGTTCCATTTTCGATTGATCAACTCACGGGCACGATGCTGTTTTAGATCGTTTTTAATTTCGATCGATGAAGTGCAGGCCGCGGTATTTAATACCAGAACCGATCAAATTTAATAATTAAACCAGTTAATTTTCAAGCGACGCGTCGATCTGATGTCAAAGGACAGGCGAAGCTGCAGAAACGAGAGCGTTAAAAATTGTGAGCTTAATGTTATCGCAAAAAATTGTGTGAATCGAAAAGATCGATAATTGGGCATCTTCGGAAACCGTAGCCACGCGAATGTTACGGTGTCCGTAACAGTTCGCACGGGGTCGAGGAATTTAATCGGTTCGCGAAACGAACGCTCGAAGGGCGACTCACGTTTCTCTTCAGGACACCGCATCTTGAGAAGTCAGTAACCTTCAGGAAATAGTTATCTTCCTGGGGATCATTGGGATCTGGCCTGATCTGGCAGTGAATGTCGGTGAGCGGATTGGCGGATCTGTCGTCGGCAAAAAGCGGCGCCCCTCTGAAGCCGACTGGCCTTTTGATCTTTGCTGTCAGCAAATCAGCGGCTGATCCTGCGCCGCTGCACTGAATGTCAGAGACCTCGTAATCCTGGGCAACGGTGGCGGCAACCTGAAACAATACCGCCGTCATTCATCTACACGGTTTTGCCCGGGCAACATTCCCCCCCGACGTTTCCGCGCGCAATTCTTCTCGTTCTCATCCGCGATTTGTTTTAGCCCCCATTTCGGCGACGCTTTCTGGGACAATGGATCACGCGCTCGCGACCTTCGACTAATCGGGCGACACGATCGATAAAAGAGCTACGAGCTTTTAATTTCGTCCAGATTGCTGATACCAATCGGGGTTGATTCGCGGCGATTTTTCCAAGTTGGAAACGATGCGTTCCGAACGTAACGTTTGGGTTGGATTACAAATTGTTTATTTTGTAGATTAGTGTAAATGGAAGCACAGTGAAATAAAATGTTCGTTTTTAGTTTAGTTAGAGAAACATGGTGAGATAGACTCTATAGCAAACGAAATGATCGATTTCGTTATTTTTCTGCAGGATGGGGAATCGGTATGTCTGCGCGCTGTCACATAAAATATCGCGGCACAATAGGATGCGTCTGTAGATTGGCACGTCAAATATTAGCTTGATTCATGAAGATTAGTTTTACTACAATGTGCTTGTGCTCCGCGCCATTTCTCGCGGAGACGTTGACGTTTCCACTTGAATAATTAATCGATCTAGATTAGTTTTATTACGGGGTGCTTATGCTGAAGACGATTTCGAGATAATATATCAACGTTTCTAAATTGAATAATTACATTCAATTTTACAGATTAATCGTAGACAAAATCGAAATTCCAAAACCTTTTTTAGAACCAAATAAGCAGACTTTGGAAAACAGGTAGACAATAATTCTAATCAGTGGTGCCACTGAGCTAACAATTAGCTTTACAATTTAAGGGTTCTAATTTGATTATTATTACGAATTTACGTATTATTACGTAAATGTAGTTAGAAGTTATTTACCAAGGAATCACGCGTTACGTAGTTATTTTAATGATACAATGGCGCATTTTGTATGGAAACGTAACAACGACACTTTTACGTTTGTGGAAAAATAATTTCCTACGTTTGTTCTGCAACCCGAATCGAAACCGTTACTTATCGTTATTATTCGTCGTTACGCATGCATCATTAATTCGCTTTCCGTGTCTCGAAAAATCTTCATTGTTTTTAAAACGTGTCCCCCTCGTGATCGTCGCGAAGATGCTCCTTCCTATTTTCACGGCAATTTGAAGCGATTCGGTTTCGGCAGTAACCGTGCACGTTGCCCCACATCGTGCCGGGGCTTGACTTTTTTACACCGAAAATAAGTGACGTTCCAATTTCAAGGAAACGGTTTCTTAAACCCCGAACTGCCCGTGCACGGGGTCAAAACAGCTCGTACAATATTTTTTCTTCCGTCTCTTTTTTCTTCGAGCCCCGCATGTCGGATTACGGCAGTTATTTTCTTGACATGTCCCGGGCGCACATTGTCCGCGACTTAATCGCATACTCGAGTAAATTGTTACTCGGTCGGGACGACCGCAATCACGGGCGGACCGCATATTTTAGCGTTTAAGGTGAACGCGACCGACAATCAACGAAACAAACGAGTTTACGTTCTTATTTCTCTGGTAAAGGAAACATGTGTCCGTCAATATTTGTCCAGCTTTTGTGTAACAAGCGCGCGATATCTCAAGCTCTAATTCATCGACTGACTTCAAGCTTTCGGCAAATCTTCAGCAGGTGTGTCGTTATCTTCTGGATTAAAATTGTAAATAGATCTTCACGTTTTCTAAATTCTTTACGGAAAAAGGTGTGCTAGTATAAGAAGACGAATTTCAGTGCCATAATTCTTTTAAGATTTGATATTTTATTCCTCCGTTAATGCTAATGGCAAAGTTGCTTTATTTTCAATTTCGAGGTAGAATTTTAAGTATTTCGGGCTGAAAAATGCATCTTATGCTTTATAATTCCTGGTAAAAAAAGCCAGGCAGAATATTCTATTGTTATCGAGTAAAAGACGAGTGAAATAATGGTCTGCCACCGGGGGCCGAGTCGGTTCGATCACAAATCCTTTGCGGAATATCAAGGTAATATCTTGATTAACCCCGCGACATCAGAACCGCAATGGTCTTAATTAACGCAAGTCACTCGAACGTTCTTCCTGGGTACGCCGGCGAGGGCAGGCGCTTGTTCCGCGTTTATCACGGTGCCTACTGTGGCGTTGCCTTCGATATGAAACAAGGTGACCAACACGCGTGGAAAGCAGACTTCAATTCGAATAACGGTGTAAAGAAACGCTCTGATGCCCACCTAAGATATTCGTTATGCGTTACCATACAGGTTGCCCATCGTACGGTCAGCCAGACGGGTAATAGTGGTATAGGTCATGGTTATTTCCTCAAGGTAGGTCAATATCAAAGTGTTCTGCTCCGGGATACTGACAAGTATCATGATCGACTCGCGCAGGAGATGATAGACCCGATAAACCGATTCGCGATGCATTTTAGAAAAGGCGACGCCGCTCGATACAGTTTACGAAATAAAAGACTTATCGATACAATCGATCGATCGATCAATCGTGCAATCATCCGTGCTATATTATAATCGTTGAAATATCAGATTTATTATTTCCCGTTTAATCGCGCGGTAAATTGAATATACTATTTCGGGCGAAATGAAGACCGAATTGCTGTAATGATACGTTAGGTGCCGAGACTTATTATTACATGCTCGCGCTTCTCGCAAAGAAATTCACCGTTCTCCTATTTTACAGCGTGAACTTTTACATTGGACTATGATTATGTTCACGTTTCACGGATTTCCTTAGAATTCTAATGCTTCAAAAATTCATTTATTCGATATTTTAGATACTGTACAATTTTATACACCTTCCTTTTATTTATATTTATGAACGCCAGTCGAATTAGAATTTAAAGCTATGAAAGTATAGTTGGTGGTATTACCAAAGGTCCAACAAGTAACTTATATACATCAAAATTGCGTGTATTATAATAAACAAATTCGAAGTCGGCCTCGTTCTCGGATAAAGAAAGACAAATAGGATTGTATTTGACTTCGTGGTCATCGTAATTAAACAATTTAATCCGTGGCATTAATAAAGATTTAGCCAAGTCTCAGTTTCGAATAAAATGCCGAGCCACGACTTCGGGAACAGCCACGATTTCGTACGGGTCTTTATCGAAGCGCTTTTTCGATCGACTAGGCAACACTGATTGGTTCGGTGCACGAGAAGCCCGGCGAAACGAGGAAATTCAATTGGAGCAGCGAATAGTAATGGAAATAATTATGCCCGTGATAATAATGGAAAATTCGATCAAGCAACAGCGAATACGTATCGGAACACCATTTAACATTTACTACGTATCGCGTATTATTTAAACGAACCGCTGTGCGATATTTTGTTCTAGAATAGCTTCAAAGTAGTTTCTATTGTCTTTTAAAAGATTATTAGAAACGTGTAATAGTGTCGTTTTAAAATTCGCTATTATCGAGCTGTTTTTCACGGGATAATGACAGTGTCATCGACATATGGTCGACGGCAATTATTTTTACAATCCACAGCGAACTATCCCGTATTTCTACGAAAAAGAGAATGACGAATACAATAAAAGTATCGGGACAGTATAATGAGGAATAAATTATGTTAAATTAGATCCGGAAATGTTAATTGATCCGTAGACTAGGCATTTATTTCGCTTCTTAGTATTTTCACGAATATAAAAATCGCGTTGAGGATAGTTTGATTATATAATAAATAAGCTTCGAAATGATATAAAGGGAGCAATGCGGGCCAACGCGATTACTTCGGGAGACGCGATTTGTGTCAAGTGTAGATAAGGGTAGCAAATAGTGTCGTTAAAATGTTCGGCGGTTATTCAGGATAAAAAAAAGAACAGGACTGCACGAGAGATCTCGTGGATCTTTCCCGTACGCACGTTGGAACGCGCAAACGTCGACACATTTTAATGATGTGTGCACACGTGAAGGTGTACGTAAAGTGGCACACGCGCGGGCCGATTCGATTGATGCCCGGGAATTTAACGGGAAGAGAGAAACAACCGAAATCTGTTACGTAAAACGGTCCTCCCAGCACGAATCCTCTCTCTCCCGATTGCCTTCTAGATAACTATATACTGAACACACACACGTATATATATATATATTTTTTTTTTCCGTTTTGTACGAGAGAACCGCAACTGTGCCTTTACGGCGCCATAAATTCTGCTCTTTTTTTTCCCCATTCGACGGAATGACGTCGAATCGCCTCTATCCACACTACTCTGTAATGTTAATGTACCCACAGGCGTCAGCGCACGCTGTTTCCCCGACTTCTATTCCCCGAATGTCGAATCAATTTTTTATTACCTATATATCATTTTTCTAATAACCTTGATGCCCGATAGAATGTTCTTCCTATATCACGATATCATCATTCATTTAATATCAATCGTCGAATCATGAGAAGCGAGGATTTTTAGAATTCCTATAAAGTGCTGCTTTTATTTATAAAGCGATAATTATTTTCACAGAGTTCGGAAATGCAGAGCTTTCGTTAGGGTGCTACATCGCAAACGTGAGCATTAGGGGGTTGACCGGCGTTTGAACAAACGGTGTTAGGCTAATGAACAATCTATAGTGAAATAAACGATTCGTATTTTTTTAAGGAGCGATGTAATATTTATTAAAACTGAGCAAATTATTGCGTATATATTGTTTTCGAATTTGTACGAGATTATTCAGAAAAATAATTGGTCGATGCAAATATCGGTCTTGTTTTAACGATGGACTGTTTCAAATAAAATACGATAAAGATGCGCACGCACACGTTCGTCAGAAAAAACAATTAGATTTAATACAAAACTGCAAGAATTCGACGATATCTTTTTATCATGTGCAACATATTAAAATTACTAAAAGAAGAGGAGCAATTTTATCAAACTTAAATCTCTTGCAATAAACTCTGTCAATTTTACTTTACAAATCCGCAGTTTATCGACGAAGCACGCTGATGAAACATAAACGTCTTCTCGACGCAGCCGATCGTGAAATTTCGAAAAAATTCTATCGGTCAAGAAGAATTTCAAAAAGACGACCTACCGTGCAGAATCCGGCGATCAGAACCGTCAACATGATCTTCCCGTTCGCTCTTCTTCTATCCTTGTATTCGGCTCGTTCGGTGACCGGCAACACGTGTAGGAAAAATGAAATAACCACACTACCTATCTGCGAGGACTGCACGATGAGGGATGCAATTTTGACGAAGATTCCCGATGAACTGCGGCGCGTGTACCACGGAAGAATTCTCCCTTCTGTGGTAGATTGTTCCTTCAACGGGCACTGTCTCCTGGAGGGGAGGAACGGAAATCAAGGAACCAGAGAACCACCGGCCCATCCAGAGTACTGTTAATGCATGCTTGCTGCCTCTGCTAACAACCATCCTTACCGGAGTCCTCTTCGCGAGCAGCGACGGCCTCGAGCGGACACCACGTCCTCTTTCTCTCGGTTCTTCGCCGAGATCGCGTCTATCGAGTTTCTTCAACCCGTTCCTTCCGTTTCGGTGCTTGGGCGAAATGTTTAGCCCGGTGACTTCTCTGTCCGAAAATATACGACGGCGAACAATTCGTCAAAAACGATACAGACTGATCAATTGTAAAAGAACGAATCGACTTTAAATCATTGATTTTTCTTTGGTGTGAATAGTGGCACGTGTAGAAATTCGGTGTCTCGTCGTTTTATCTGTCTTTTGTAGTTTCACCTATTAATATGATACAATTTTTAGCTAATTCTCCAAGAATTCTAGGAATTTACGGAAATAGAAAATTCGATTTCGAGCACTTCTAACAAGTTATTAATTATTTATGGTGAAGGTAGAGTTGACGCGAGAAAGGAACGTTTCTTTAGATTTTTATTAAGGTATTGATGAGAATATTGTTATCTGAAATTTA
Organism: Augochlora pura; assembly: GCF_028453695.1. NCBI lineage: Eukaryota > Metazoa > Arthropoda > Insecta > Hymenoptera > Halictidae > Augochlora > Augochlora pura. Next base: position 21,569,471 of record NC_135775.1, on the reverse strand, counting down.
AAGTTTGACAATTGTGCGAACGAGATTAATGCGCTATTCAGTTTAATCATTGATTTCCAGGAAATTGAGAGACTGCGATGCTCCTGTATTATTCACGGCCGTTCTTCAATACAGTCTGCCACTTTTAAGGCCGAGGATAGGAAGACGCTTTCAGTTTAAGCCACATTACCATTTCATTGAATTAAAATAGCAGATTACTAGTTAATACGCTCCTGTTGGTGATTTAAATATTACAGCGAATTAGATATGAATATTCATTATTCATACATTGCTAATTTCATATCGTATTACGTTTTCCATTAACAAGTTGAAAGCATGACCTGCGGACGACAAAGCAGAACGTAATATTGTAGTGTGATGTCAATGCGAACTCTAAATCGACGTATTTTCGTTATTTAATTCTGCTAAAGAGAATCCAATAGTTCGCATAAAGAAAGAATGAAAGAAAGAAAACGTTTATCCGTGAAACATTTTCACCGCGAAATAAAATTTCATTTCGGTTTCTTTTACACCGCGAGGCATTTCCGCTCGAGGAGCGTCAGTGAACTGGCGGAATCGCGAAACATTACGTGATTCAGACATGCATAAACGGCGAATTGCTTAGCCGGTTGCTGACTTTTGCCGGTGCGCTGATTTTGGGTCAATGTCGGCGTTCCGATCAAACAGGAATATTACAATAGCTGCAATATCACAATCGCTTAGCATTCACAGTCTAGATTAATCGAACATTGGTTTTAATTATAACCGTTTGAAAAATGTGTTACATCATCACTGATGACGTATTGTAAAAGAATGAATACTTTTTTTAATTATATAGAAGAACATGTATTAAGATTGACAACTTGGAAGCGGATATAAATCAATTCTTATTCTAGCTGTCTGTATAAACTGTATTTATTGAGAGGTTTCAAAATTGTTGTTTCAAAAAAGTAATAATTAAGAAGCAAAGCATGTGGAATTCGTCATTCTATTTCTCTAGCATTATGGACAAGTTTATTATTAGTAGATCGAATTTCTAATACATTATACAATATATTATATAACATATTTGTTCTCTTCTTGCAACACCTTTTACGTTTATCGAGTTTACGCGGAAATCGTCACACGAACGTTTCTATGAACGATCTATCAATCGCTATCAATCATACAGCATGGTCGTGTGAAAAAAATCGTAGACATAGTCGCAAGTATCACGCTATTTCCATTAATTCGTTCTTCGCGAGATCCTAAACCGACGATAGAAAATACTCCAGGCCTGTCCAGAAATTCCCCGGCATAACAGTTTTACCATCACGGCGCGTGACCGGACGAATTAATGGCACACGATTAGAATCTCCGGCGGATCCTTTATTTTCGACACCCCCGTTTCAGCGGCGTCGGATCCCCGTGAAGTTTTCGCGTGCGTGTTTCCCGTAATAGCATTCTTCCTCTTGCAACGCGGAGGCGAATATGGGCTCTTCTTCTTCTTTTTTTTTCTCTCTCTCTATCGTCTCGGTCGTTCATGGCGTGCCCGGTAGCGGGCACGATGGTTCGATCGTTTAATGCTCTGAATAACTCCGATCCCTACTCCCCTTTTATCCCCGCGAACTTGAACCGCGCTGCCGCGGATGGAACAACGAAGTTTCGGTCTCGTTGCGCTTTATTTTTCGCGGCTCGGCTCGGCTCGGCGAGTGCCCGCTTTCATTAGCCGGCACCGCGGCTGCCGTCAGATGCTTCGTGTAAAAAGTGAGAATGACGAGTCGCGTCCACGTGGCCATATTCTCGGCGACGGTTTATTGTAGCCGTCGCGGGACCGGGTGACTAATAGAGCGTAGTGCGATGTCACGCGTTCGAACGTACCGAGAGAGATTTCACCCCGGTGCGAAATTGCGCTTCCGTTAGCCGGTATCTATCAGCGCGGCGAACGATTCTGTCTCGACCGGCAACGGCCGCCGCCGGCACACGGTCGTGGAACCGGTCACGGAAAACGATTGCTTTTTAACTAAATCGAATCGTTTCGGCCGCCGTGCAACGTAACGCGCCGCGTATCCCTTAACGAGGGAACCGTTTCAATTATGGCACGTGTGCGGGGCCCCCGTCTGCAATTACGTTTGCTGCGTCGATCCGCTAAGATGCAGAGCGGGGGAAGGAGACTTTAGCAATAATCGTTGACCGTTATCGTTTGTTACGCTCCAAGACGGAAAACGTATCCGTTACATGCATATCACGAAAGTGTTCGAGATAAAAACTGAAACCGCGCGCACCGTGGCCGCGAAACTACACGGCCGTGCCGATTCTTACAGGAGGGATCGTCATTAACCCCCCGCCGGATCATCTTCACGGTTACAGTGGCTGGAACTAATTTGCCTTTAATAATCGCCCTGTGAGACGAAGTAGATTTAGATTTATCGTCTGTCTACTACTTCGTGGTTGAACAATTCGTGACGAGCGGATCTTTTCTGCGAATTTTCTAACACTTTTCATTTTAAGGCATTGAAATACACATACATACGTTGTAATACAAATACAATGTCTGTATAACGATGTTAAAAAGATGATCCTTTTTTTTTAAATCAGAATGGATAAACAGTTTCTCATCTTATTGTTGTCTTTATAAATTCTCTGAAAGTACTCAGAACTAACTTGAACAACTAATTTATGACCCATCTTGTACGAAATGAATGCACATAAGTATACGAATCTAATATGTTGAATTACTTCTTCACGGTAGATGCGAGTATACATTATGATGGAATGAGTAGTTAAAATCCGAAAAGAATTCGAGCTCCGAGGGGAATTTATCTTCGCTTGTAAGAAACCAGTGGACACTAACGATAAGTGAATTTACGTGGTGGCAGTAAATATTTTCAGTGGCACGTACATAGCTTCCGGTACACTATGTAGTCGTCCGGGGAACGTTCGCGTTCATCAATCCTGAACTTATGCTGAACGGGTGATAGGTATTCGGAAGTCGTGAAGAATTCCACGGACGCAGAAATCCGAGACCTGCGAAATGTGACGGATAACGCGTGTAATAAAATTGCAGAAACGCGGTTTATTTTTGCTTCTATTACGCCACCGTGCTTGTCCGTGAACACCTCCAACCGCGTCGCATTGTTCATGCGAATCGCTTCACGGAATCACTCTTCTCCGAAGAAAGATCCACGGATTGTTTAACATTATATAGTTTACAACGTTGCATTTCTCGCGTATAAAATTCAAATATTCGTGCGAAACTATTGGCCGAATTCTATCGTTTCGTCTTGTACAATTTTTATTACAAACACGATCGCGAAGATTTATTTATCGCTGAATTTATGTGTAATAAAATAGTTTTTCTAACAAGAAAAGTATAATGATAAAAGCTAACTAGTTTCTCTTTTCGTTACATGTATATACTGTTGTATTTAAAAAAAATAGTGAACAGTGTAACAGTAGAGATTAAATATCTGTAAAAACATCAAAAATTTTAATGCAAAAGTATAGATTGAAACAAATATTCTTATACAATAACTTTTCTGACGCTTAATAAACAATAACGATATTCGTGATCGTAAAACAAATAAATTCTATCAATATTTCAAATAATGACTGAGAATACAGACTCAGTAGTTCATTATTAAATTATTAGCAACACTGTTTCTGCTGATTCTAGTTCGATTTAATGTTTAAGTCTCGCCTAATTTTAAAAGCGTCCTATGTCAATAGTCTCCTTAAACAGTAAATACTTCTTTAATCTTCTAACGCGGTGCACTATCCTGTTTACGCTCTGCGGCGTTTGGCATGCTTTATGGAAGCCCATATAAGCGGATACAACGGTCCACTGCATAGGCATTCATATATTTAATTCATTTCTGGCTTTATCTCGATGGCTGCGCTTATTCCAGATGCGTTTTATTACACAAAGAAATCACGCTGAAGTCTTCTCTTGTTATTCTTTTTTCCCTTTATTGCGTGCAGTTATCATGGTTTCCATAAAAAAAGGATTCGAGTTACGGGATTGATTTAACTGTTCGCGAATTAAATCAAGTAATTTTGTGAAACGGAATTAGGCGGGAACGATTCGTACGAGAGATATTAAAGCCCCGGTTGCAGTTCCAAGTCTTTTTATTTATTGTGGTTACTCAGTACGACGAAATTTACTGTGTAAATGCAACATATGCGCGCTTATTAGTTTTCAATAAATCTCATAGTACAAAAATATACATTCTTCAATATAATAATGTCCTTTGTACACGAACATGCTACTATTCGAATAGTAGAAAATAACATTGTAGACTAATCTCAGAATTAAGAAGAAAAGAAAAGTTTTGTCAGTATTAGAATTTGTTTCATTACGTCGAGCGGTCTCTAAACATCACTCGTTAGTCTGATTAAACCAAAAAATAAACGGTAATCATAAAATGAAACGTTAAACAAAACGAATATAATATTCCTATCACAAAACTAAAAAATAATTAACATGTGTTATTTGTACATACTTGTTTTCGTTAAATAAGTAAAGCGTTTTTATATCCGATCCGGATACGATATGTGTATACTTCGATCTAACGAAAATAAAACTTAAATACAATACTGCAACAAGTAACACTCACATATTTATCACGCTCGAATAACGTTATCATACGAATAAACGGAATGATTTCTTTAACCTCTGTTACTGAAAAAACAATATTTTCATCTTATAATTATATAAAAATATGATAAGAATAACTACCGAATTGCTAAGTTATTATTCTTCAGGTATAAATGCTCCATTCCCGGATTCCACTTTTAATTGAAGCGGTGAATTGGGAGTGGTAGTGTCCGGACTTTCATAGCCAGAATGAACTTTATTATTGTTTTCTCGGTCGTCATAACTTTTCGAATTTTTCGTCTTGATTCTTGGCTGCTCTTGGGAAACTCTTGTCCTAGGTTCCTTATCGGGATCGAAATGACTTTCAAGAATGATCAATAAATCTTCTATCTTCTTCTCGTCGGTCGTTGTTCGTCTTTCCTTAATTAACTTCTCCAAGCCTTCTTTCTTTCCGCTATTCCAAGCTGTCTGTAAAAGGAGATTGAAGAATTGATCAATTTTGGATTACTATTTTCATCACTTTAATTAATAATTAATTTGTTCAGATACTATACTAACTTCTAGCTGGGCATAGTCGATTCCCGCTTCGGCGAGTAGTCTCCGCAAGGGACTAGCATGTTGTCGTTCACGACGATTCATGCGGAACAAAACTCCAAAAATAGGTTTTAGAGTATTTTGACGTTCAAACACTATTTTCTGTTCTGAAACAAGGCCATCGCGTTATGCATACAAGTTCCGTGTGATTACATATTTTCATTTATATATTTTATAGAATCTAATTTATATGTATACCTGCATACTCTTGTTCTTCAATTTCTATTGGTTGAACAAATTCCCTAACAAATTCTACAGTTTGATCTACAGTACTGTCAACATTACTGTTACCATTTGTTTCATTTTCACTTTTATGTTCTAGAGAACTTAAATGCTGTACTATTTGAAGAGCTAAACAAGCTCTATCTTTTGCATTATCTAATTCTCTTTCCTTGAACAAAAAAGATAATGTTAAAGTTATCTTTTAATACGATATGCATTTTAGGTTCCACGAAGAGCATTTAATTCATCAATTTAAAATACATTAAATTTAACAAATTATAATTTTAAAGTGTACAAAACTAAAATATCTTACTTGATTAAACAAGGTTTTTGATAACGCTCTAAGAGTATGTGCGCGGACCGTGCTTGTATACTTTGCTGCAGCAATATCATAGCCATTTGCAAATCCTTTAACTGACTTTTTAAATCTTTCCAGAAGATTATACCTTTTCAAGGATTCAAGCAACATAGCAGGAATAACTTTACGCGGTTCGTGATAAACTAATATCACTCCATCTGTTTTAGAGCCTATTTTAGTAATAGATTCCAACCAAGTTAGAAATTCTGTCAATGCAGATATCTCACTTTTAGCTTTTACTACCTGTAAAAGTAATATTCAGCTCAATATTATGAAATATACACGTAATAATTTTAAAGTTCATTCTACAATTTTATAGTTACTTTATTAGTTTTGGTATTTCTGAGAACACGGAACTTTCCAATGGTCACAACTTTCATGTTGTGCCTTTTCGTAGCAGGAGGGTCAAGGTTTTTATATGGCATTACATACTGAGAGTAAGAGTCACGAGGAGCATAACAAGCTATTTGGCATATTTCGTCTATAACTTTTTTGCCTGTAGTATCCATGTCCCATCCAACTATTTGGTATTTTCCTGGATTGATACCAACTGTGCAGGACTTCCTAGTAGGACTGGATTTTCCATTTTCCATTACTGTTGTCGACACCATTTTGTACAGTTACTAATCTGTAAATAAAACATAATTAAATTATGAAAATTATTTATATCGCTTGTATCTGCAAAAATTATTAAGTTTGTTTTATATTAATTTTAGTAGAAGATATTTAGATAGTGAAATGATAAAAAAGAATGTTTAAAACAATCACCGAAATTAAATCATTAACAAACATATGTAATTGGTAAAATGCCAAAAACAAACAGTTTATGATAATTAATAATATTTCAGCAAGAAAATTTTAATATTTATCATCATAAATAAAAAGCAAATGTTATGAAATGTAATAGCGTGTACAGGAAATGCAAAATTATAGATTTTATATTTCCCGATGAAACAAATGTTCGAACGCGCATGTTCTTGAACTAAATGCACACGTAATGCGATGAAGACATGATTCCGGAATTCCGATATTAAATCATACGTTTCTAATTTGAATTTGCCGTAGGAAAATATTTTGAACTTCCACGTGGTTTTTGCACAAGGGCAAGATATTTTGGTACGTGCGTAGAACAGAAGATCACAAACACAGGCAGAGCAAACTTGACCTTGAAATACGATACAGTACACAAATACTCTTGAACAAAGAAACTGATAGCTAAAGATACATCTAATAATATCGACTCTCTCATCGCGCATAATTAAGAAAATTATCGTTCGCCAAAAGCAATAGCAACAATTCATGGTTGCACACACATTCGCGAGTATCGTCGAGATTCTACGCCAGTATCTAGGAGATGCACATTGTAGACCTATTTAAAACGGTGACGAGGATAAAGTGATAAAAATATTTACCGGAAACGAGGAAATACCAATCAGACCCACGTTGTTTGGAGGCAATCAACATCAGCCGTAGGAATGAAAAAGTCCTCGAGAACGCGCGCGCGAGAGAGAGGAAAAATCGTACAGCACTAACGATAAGAAAAAAGTCAATTCGCTTAACAACTGGAACACGCACCCTGTTGTTTTTTCATCAACCGTACACGACTATTTAATAAGTATATCTAATCCGTACGATGCCTTTCGATTCCGTAACGTTCACACGACGCGGTTGTTGTAAGACGACGTGCTTCTTGAATAGTGTCACGTATGTATGTAAAGCAGATATTCTCACCGCACGTGGGTCGTTCGCCATTCGCGTTGCTTCGATTTCAGCGCTTCGATTGACTCGCGGCATTGGCAACGATTACTCACCGCTTTGTGTTCGTCGCTGACTTGTTTCTCTACAGATTTCTTCCTATGACACTCGTCACGAACCGACAACACTAACAATCCTTACCAGATACTGGAAATCACTGGAACGCGACTAGAGTCATTTGAACGCACGTGCAAGATTGCCAGTAAATCGCCCGCTCGCGAACCTGCGCGTGCGTTCTTGATTCTTTGGTCACGTGGCTTGAATGTCACTACAGAATGAAGGAAAGGCGCTAAAGCGGTGTCCACAAACAACCGGAAGACTGCGCTACCGTATGTACAATTGGAGGCAGAAACGCAAAATATCATCTAGTTTCTGCGAGGTGATCATGGCAGGATCTATGTGAATCTGGTGCACGTTACTACACTCCTTTATCCCGATTCTTCGTAACTTAATGAATATGAAAGACAACGAAGATGACAATGGTAAGCAAAAGAGCTTTTTCAAGGTGTCTACATTTGTTATCGAATCTCGTTACCAATATCTAATTGAAGTGGTACAGAATGTGGTAACGAATGTTCTGATGCTTATACATTGAGGAATGTAAGTCGCGACTAAAGTATAGAAACAGACCAATTGAAGATGTAGATTATTAGTAAAGAAAGTTTGGTTCTTACGTTGAAATTCTTAATTAATGGCGGCGATGAAAACGTCACGATATATGCGTGGAATTTTCGATGTCATTATTTATTACAAAAATTGACGATCACCGGTTCATCACCAGCAACTGTGTGAACGTAGTTTTATGATTGTCGGTTTAGTAGACAGTATATTTGCTGATGCAGTTGCGACTAGATTGAATCGCTTCTGGATCTATTTCGTTTTAATTTGCTTGTATCATTTCAAATTAGGCGTCGCTTTTGGTGAATAGGACGAAGGAAAGCAAATACAGGAAGCATTTCGTCACTTTGTGACTATGTTACGAACTTTTTGTAAATTATGAAAATGATTAATTAGTTTCTAGTAGATTGTATCACTGATTAGGAACAAAATGTTTGTAATTATCGCCGTTGCCCGCAGTGCTGTCGGTAATGCAGGTTAACACGTTTTTACGTGTTTTTAATTAGTGCCACCTGCACCAAAAAACAAAACATCAGAACTTGTTGAATCTGTTTAGAGCTGCTTGGTTTATGGTGTTCGATATATCGCGAAGTTAGCCGACATATGTTGAAAGAAATGAGTAAGTTTGTTTGAAATGAGCGATAATAGTTTATTTTTCAGTTTCTTTGCACACGTTCAACATTGAGGCACCAACTATCCATTGAATCACCTGTGTATCATTCCCACGTATTGTGTAGTGATTGTGAGGTTGTACAACATCTCAAGGAAATATTTATATGAAATCAGTGGTTCCTGAGGGATCAGAGGAAAGATTCTACAAATTCAAGTTTCGCAACCATTGAAATTTGGTAAGTGCAACTCGAATACTTTACCAACAAAAATCAAGGTTTTTAATACCTAATGAGATTATTAAATACTTTTTTTCAGGTTACAATAACTTATTAGTTATATTAACTAAATTTTCGAAGTACAAAGAACCTTGGACAATTTTTTATATATAGGAAAATATATTTTTATATTAACAGGAAAATGTCCAAGGAAAAAATAATTCTATGTGAAAGAACGAAGTTTTGGCAGAAATCGATAGAAGTTTGTATAGGTAATAGTATGTTACCAAGGTAAAGACGAATTCAACGATCTAGTAGAACGACCTTCGTGTGTCTATGGGTTTTCACACGTTTATTAACGTCTATAGAAATATTAGCGTGTCTAGGAAGAGCACTTAATAGGTGAAATTATGAATAATAGTAAGCATACCCAAGTCATGTTTCTGTCGAAAAAGTCCGCCGTTCGAGTATTAACTATCGCTTATCTAAATTTTTATAAGTTTATCGTACCTCACACATGGTTAAGGTGCGTTTTTGCTCTTTGCACTCTAGAAGCGAGAGGAAACGGTTTATATCTACTCCATATGCAGTACTATCACGAAAGTGCCGTAATATAATGGTCAACATAAAGAATCCGAATTTTACCGATGTTCCCTAGTCAGGTATTATTTCGGCTGTCTGCGCGAAGTTCCATTTGCACGTTGCAATGTGCAAAATTGTTGACGGTAGTGATAAATTGGCCCGCGCCGCTTATCTCCCGTTATCTGTTGTTTATCCTTTTTTAGAACGCGGCACACGCTTTGTAGTACTGATAAATTGTTTCAACTGGGTCATACGTTCGTCATAACTCTTTTTTGTCTTGCCGTTTAGACGGCATTCCCGCCGCAAAAGTGGTCCCGAATTTATCGGACTCTCCCGTAGTTTTAAACAAGAAGAAAATTGAAAAATCAACTGTGCAGTCGACCGTTCAGCGTAGTGAACGGTCTTTTTCTGTCTCTGGTTGAAACGTTACGATGCGCGTTTCCGCGTGTAGAGCTGTAATTGCCGTTATTAACTTCATACTCTGTTGCATATATAATAAATACCATCTTTTTTTAGACGTTCTCAAGATACTGTTGCGGCACGAAGATGAAGTGTAACATCGAAAAACTTTATTTCGATTGAAAGCATTCCCATTTATAAATTCTGATACTCTAAGCGAAGAATGTCACGCTTCATAAAATTGCTCGCATGGTATTCGTTGTCTTATGATAAATTAATACAGAACTTTCAACAATTAGAAGAGTTTCACTTTATATAGTGTCTGTTTATCACTCGATAATTGTACCAATGCTTGTAAGTACGAGAAGATTAGTGATTCTTTAAATGGAACGTAATTATGTTGATATCTTAATTACTGTGATATATCAAAAGCGAACATAAATATCTTCTTTTAATTAATTGTTTGAATAGAAATGATTAAATTACGTTATTAAAATTATTATTGTTACTGACAAATTTATTCAGATATCTTTAGTTGTGGAGCATAGATTCTGAAGAATTGTTAAATAATCGCCGGATAACGATACATGGATCATCGATAAAAATTGCGAAGCATGTAAATGTGCTTGCGATATAACAATAATAATCTGAAGCTACGAATATGTTGGAAGTTATTTTCTGTTGTAACATCCGTTTTTTTTTCGGACTAGCCAGAAAACCAGAAATCTCGTGATGAAAAAAATATTAAAATCCGTTTGCAACATTCCGCGTTCACCGCTTGGTTAATATTCAGGCTTGGTTTTGCTATTTGCCCACGTGTCCAACAGTTTCATATCTGTATTCTGATAGGAAATGTTGACGCAAAGAAATTCTATTGAAACAAATGCATTTGGCGGGGTCGAGGCGCGGTATAATTGATGTTGCACGGTTGTTTCGTTCCCTGTTTGCAAACTGTTAAATGTCAAATTCTATTACGGTGAAGAGAAAGGCGCATGAGTGTGCGAAAATAACGAACAGACCTTAAATGTTCGCTAACTGCGATAAGTATGATGAAATCGCTCGATATCTTTGGTGTAGCATTTTTGATTTCAAGTGGCAAAAAATACTAAATAAATTGTGAAACACAAGTTTGCTTCCAGAGATTGATAATTATGAGAGATATGGGATTGATTTATTGATACTTTAGCCAAAACTGTTCAAAACTCAACTTTCCAAAACTCAAGTTGTACTTTAACAGAATTATATGTATTTATATATATTAAAATTAAAAAGTGATTCTCTAATATTCATATTTCGCACTTTCTTATCAATTCTCAAGTGTTATTTCTATACTTTTAGTTTTCAAATTAAAATAAAATTATTCACGCACGAGACATTTGTAAAGAGATTTTCATTAATGTAACATTTCTAAACAGACTCGCGATGCAAAGTGTACAAATTAATAAAATGTACGAAAATATTGAAAAACATATGCCATTAAAGAATCACTTATTTGTCATTTCGAAATAATTTCTTCTAAATTATTAAACAATCCAAATATGTAAGTCTCTCGATAATCTATTGTAACTGTGAAATGTTTCAGGAACTGTTACGAGAATAAACAATTTCCACCAAAGAATTGCGCAATGGCGGTAATCAGAAGCTAGAGGAATAGAAGATACTCACGCTAAATACGTAACAACGCCGGGATCGTTTCACAGAAACCGTTCGATCACTTTCTTCGCCTTGGATCTTCAAGATCATTTACAACAGAATGTCCGAAAATCTTAGCAGCACGAGCCAAAGATTCCGCACTCGTAGTCTTGATTACTTTACACTCGCAACTGTCGTGGATGCCCCGTGTAACGTGGCCTAGCGACTTTGTCACGGATATTCGGCAGTCTATTGTTTTCCGTTCGTTTCCGGTCCTCTACCGATCGTCACGCATTATCTTCATCTCCTTCCCGCTCGAATCCCACGATTCGCTTTTGTTCTTTCTCGTCGCGTTCGCCTGTACCTCGACCTGCCTCTTTTCGATGGTGGCCCTCTCGTTGTCAGCTGCGATCGACTTCAACCTCAACCACGTTCAGATCGGACGCACCCCACTGATAACAATGCACCCAGATACCGCGAGATTCGCACGTACACGCAACGTGTCTGATACTCGAGCGATATGCAGCGCGGCGAGATAATGTTGCATCGTCTGGTGGCCGCGCGCGCGATACGCTTCTCGCGCCGCGACACTTCGCTCCCTAATTATTCGACGAATCCGGTCTTTCTGGGCTTTCCACGAAGACACGTCGAAAACAGAGATAACGAACGCTCCGTGTTCCGACGATATCTGCCGTCTCCATAGGATCTCCGATCATGTTACGATTACGCGTAATTGCGAAATGAGGGGGTTTTTCTCAATAGTCGCTGCGATTTTTCCGATTAGATTAGATACTGTCGATGGTTTTATTCTTTTCCTGCTTCCTTTTGTGTGTCTTTAATTAAAATCCATAATAGCGTTGTAGGTTGTTAGCGGCTATTCTGTGATTAAAACATTGTAAGATTTATTAACTGAGACGTATTAAACGCGACCTACGAGATGGTTATAAATTAAATGGTTCGTCATCGTAAGGGTTTCGAACTATTTGTATTATACAATTTCTATTTCTGTTCCGAGAAACACTTGTTATGGTTAATAGATTACTTACAACGAATGAAGGCATTCATGAAAGATTGATGATGTAGACATTAACATACGTGCAGTTGTATGTTTCTTTTTATTATTTGCGCACCAAGGACGGAGAATAGCCGCATTCGTGAAAGATGAATGTTCAGTATCCTCCGATCTAAAGTACAACCATTCGCGTCGTTTTGCATGAAACTAGAATAAAATAAAAATGTATTTCTTCTTTCAATGGTTTCGGTGAACTGAAAACAATGTAAAAATGCTTTGAAATTCTTTGCAACGACTGTCATTGTTCCGCGTTACTGTTATCCATTTTTGCCGCAAACGTTCATTAAATGAATGATTTTTGCCGCAATTGTCTACTAACCAGCGAAGAAAGCATGTTAACTATTCATCGTAGTTTTCGGTATCAACGTTTCCAAAACAAAAAAAAAAATACGCGCGCAGAATATTATAAAGCCTGCCGATACATAATATCGTGACAGAATTTACACGGTGTATTGCGAATCGAAAAATACACGCGGCGTGGCAGCGACGCGATCTTATCGCTTCATTGCAATTCTGGAAGTCGCGCGCTTATCACACAATACATGAAATCGTTCACAAATTCTATTATCGTGTCCAATAACGCGGATCGTGCTACGGCATTTGCATGCGCGCCACGCAATTCATTGAGTTTTGCTGGTAAAAATTATCAATGATACGGCAAGATTGTGAACGTATCGATTCCGAAGTTCACATGTAACCACCGAGGGGAGGGGGGGGGGGGGGGGGGATTGTAGGGTATCGGCGGAATTTTCTACTAACGAAAATTACGGATCCCGATAGTTCTGTTCACGGGCCCGCGATGCTTTCTCTTCGGATTACATGCAACGAGGCTGCTTTTCACTGCACATTTTTTAATATATGCAAGGTCGCATTGTGCCGCGGATAAAGCGGGACCGATGAATAAAAGAATGTGCAGTATCGTTGTTTTCCCTTTTTCCGGCATATAGGACTTCGATATATTCTTTTTTTTTTTTATTCATCCGATCTCGTAGCACCATAGAAAACACTCGTGTCGATCAAGGGGGAATTCTCGAGTTCTGAATGCGCGATGAAAGTCTATATGTATACTCGTGCGACAACAGAGTTATAACAATAGATACGAGACCGCTGTGTTCGAAGAAAATAAATATTTTTAATCAATTGTTCTCTCTCGGAGATTGTAGAGTCATTTTCGAATAGTATTTATCGCGGATTGAAGTGATCTCGAATCAATAGAATTATTTATTGTTAAACTGCAACGTGCAATGAGTCAACTAGGATTTCGCTAGAAAGGTGATTCAGGGACTGCGATTGTTGCTCGCGTTTTTAATTGAAACCGGAAAGATAAAGCTTATCCCTCACTATTATTGTGTAGAGTTTACCGAAACCTAATTCGTCAAACATTTATCTTCTCGATACGAAGTATGAAGTAACACGTTGCTCGAATTGGTAACGTGATAACGACGCATATAAATAAACCAGAAACGTCCAAGGATTTACCTTGTTATTATCTAGAAATAACGAGCTTCCGAATGAATTCCATTGGTGTTAGAACTATGCATTAGAAAATATCTCTGTGATATTGGATAAAATTCGTTGGAACGAAATTTCATTCAGATTAAATGTAATGTTAAATAATCAAACTTTTTCGGCCCATAAACGATCTATAGACGTATAGTTTACCACTGTTTTCGGAATACTACGAAATAAACGGTACAATTACTTCGCGTTCGCCGTCGTCAAAGGCTTCATCAAGTGAGCGGAGGCAAAGATTCTTATTTCATAAGAAGGCTTCAGCACTTCAAAGAGTGCAACGCTACGTTATGCAAATAAATGCACCACTTTGAGCACCTGTAGTGACGTAAGAATTCGCTTTCTGTTTGATGCTGCCGGTTCCTTAGAATCGTTTTGATATACCAAAATTATTTGTGATATTCTTCGATCGAGGAAAATGTGCAACTATAAATACTTAGTGAATTAATATTTCGGTCGGAGCAAAATTGATATTTAAATTGATTATGAAGAGGTCTGTCGAAATTGTTCGTTCGAATAATTCGAGAAAGTATTATGGAAGCAATAAATCGACAAACTATGGAACACAATATTTTATATCGTGTTTAATTAATTCAATTACTTTTTGTACGAATCTCTAAATTTTTATAGTTTCGAATCAAATTGTATTCGTCGGTCTTTATCTTTAATCGGTCATCCGAATGCGAATTGTTCAACTCTGATTAGAACTAACGAACCTAACGAACTAAACTTGCGTGTAGTTGCAATTTGAGATAGAATAAAACTATTAAAAAAAACAAGAAACGCCAACAAATTATCGTCGATCTTTTAGAATGATTTAAGAGTGAAGTAACTATTTCTTGCAATCGATGCAGACAATTTTCATTCTGCATAAAAATCCACAGTCTGGTAATTACTAAACAAAAAAGTTAATCTTTCTAGGTGAATATAAATGCAAATAAAAAAGACGTTCGTATACTCGTTCTCCGGAAAACTAGTCTTACATCTCCGATCGGCTATCAAAGCGCCCGGTTAACGAGCCTCTATTAATTTCTGCGACACAGTATGCAGTCGCAGGGCCGAATCACGTGTGCATTTCTGGTGTGTAGGTTCGATAAGAGCATGATTTGTCGGAGCTCCGTTGGCGATAAGGGTCGGTTACACTTCGACCTGCGCCGCGAAAATAAATGTTTCTCTCGCGGGACGTCGAGAAATCGGGGCTCGTGTCATAAAATTGCTCGCACGTCAGGCGGCTGTCTAGATTCGTAATCCCGTTTTCTATTCTAATTCCTACTCATCGCCGGCAATTTATCAAAGCCGCGCGATAATAATGTTTGCATAATGAGTCGGTGTTTCGCAATTACGAATGATAAATCTCGACTATTTATGTATACGCTCCATACGATAATAAAACAAATTACGCGAACTTATTCATGTTTCCTGCGGTCGTATCTCCATCTTGCGTTAGGGTCTTTGCCGAATGAGCTATTGTTTTATCGCGCGCGTTCGCCAGCGTGCAATTAGTTGTACACGTGGGAAGAACGTAATTTCTTGTTAGAAAGATTCGTGGAATTGAATAGTAAAGTTGTAGAAACAAGTACGCTTGTACCCAAATTGCGGTTCAACAATGATTGATGACAGTTCGGCTGAACGCAATTAGGGATAGTACATATTCATTGATTTATCATCGCCGCACGTTCATTAACACGTCGACAGCAAGTGGATTTTCTAAGCTTCGCATAAATATTATTCACATGGCTCGTCGTCAACATAAATATAGATAGACGTGCAAAGTACACGCTACGATATATGTAACCTTGTTATTAATTAACGATTATCAAAGAAAACGATTAATGCGCTAACTATACGATAATATTATTACGTTATTAGTGATTTTCCTTGCAGAATAATTCACGTGTCTGATGACAATGTCCGGAGGTGTTAATAATAACGCTGCGTTGATTAGTGTTCGCGTAGATTAGAGTCGTCGCGCGATTAAACGCAATTAAAAAATGTAAATCGCGTCTGTAAAATGATCGTCGAAATCGTAGAAACAAGCAACTGTAGTTACAAGACGATACCGTAACACGATTCCAAGGCGCATTGTATAACGCAGCTACGAGGTAAATAACGTTGAATCGCGTTTCCTTTGTAAATGCATCCTAATTCCGGATACAAATTGGTGCTTTTAGCGACATTAAAATGGTCCCATTAATTGTATACTTGATATATTTCATGTGCCCGGGCTTGCATAGTAATGACACACAGATATATAAATTTACGTTTGCGCCGAAGAAACGCCGCGCAATTTACAATGTGAATTATTGTGCCCTGTTGAGAATGACGAAATAAATTTCACCCCATCGTTCCGCGAAGGTTTCCGTTCCAGCGAAAGTATTAAAGGTATTAAAGGTATTCAAGTATAAAACACGCGATATTTAATAAAAATAAAATATTAAAATCTATCAATGAACGTAACATTAATGACTTGACCGTGGGTTAATATTCACAATCAAAATTGTCTGCGTTGATGACAGAGAAATTAAATATAAATATATTTCCTTTTTAAATAAATTTAGTAACTTATTTCGAATAAATTGACTGATATAAATATTCAAAGAACTGCTGATACACCAACAAGTAAATCTTGGTAAGACTTCTGCAATTTCCTGCAATTGCAGTAAATTCCCCGTCCAGTGATAAGAAAATGTGTGTTTGCTTACACGCATGCATGGACATTTATCTATTTTCTCTGCGTCAACAACGTTGTCATCGTTCGCTATACTTTACACAGTGTTAACCGCGGATACTTGTTATTCGCGTCGTATGTTACGTTTAGACATCCTATCCGATGTTCGTTCATGAATCTCTATTGAAATTAAATTATTTATTTACGTATATCGGTTAAATAGTAGTGACACATGTGTGCTCTAGCAATCAAACTAAACAATTCTAATAAATCAAATCAATTCTATTGAACAATTCATTCGACAAGCTCGACACTCTATTTATCAAACATAATAACAGTAATTGTGCCATATCTGAAATAATCTCGATAATTATCGTATATGTTATGAAAAACGCCGAACAATCGATCTCGCACTTCAGAAGCAAACGGAACGTTAATTAGCAAAGTGTCCGACATTAACAATCACAATTTTCAGTCAAGACCAGAAATTAACCGTCTCGCGGCAGACAATTACTTTCCACGATTTATTTCTCGAATCGGAAATGTGGCTTCTCGCCAGTTTTTCGTCGGTTTTTCGTCACATTTTACGAGCGTGCTTCGCCCGCAGAGACAGTGGTAACACGGGTCCTATGAAAGTCCTTTAATCACTATTTATTTGTCGACTATCCGGAGGCGAGTGGCGGCCGTCGGCTCTGCATTTAAATGCGATCAATCTGCAACAGCAAAAACTATTCTTTCGTTCGCTCGGCGCGACGGTCGGAGCATTTGCCACTGGTTTAATTAAAAGTCGTTACCGGGAACGCTTGAGTCAATTCAAACAGAAACTTTAATCACTTCGCGACTACGTGGACACGGAAAGAAAGTTGCGATCTTTGATCAATCCACGGGAAAAGTTCCGTTTCGTCACTTACACCTTCCTCTCGGCGTCGCGCAGTGATCTAAATGCCATTATAGCCGAGAGAATCATTTTCGTCCACGGACTTCCCTCTACGCGATGTATTGAAATTATCTACTACGACGCGTTCGAAGATTTATCGTGCTTCAAAGCGACAGCAGGATAAAAAGTAAACATTTAATTCGTATAAAATTTCGTGGCTTTCTTTATATTGTTCTAGCTTTAGTTTTTAACGAGTTTTTCTTCTGCGACTGAATGCTGGTAGATCAATAACAATTTCATAAGTTTAGTACTTAAAGAAATTGATTCATTGGTACATTGATGTGGACAAAGAACTTGGTCGAAATGCGAAACTTGATGAATTCAATTTCACTTTTGACAGGGTAAAACGGGTTATCAGCCCGAGCGTGCGTTGGTGTGTTGGCCGGGTTGCAACGTTTGGCAGCGTTTCGCCGTGTAACAGCCGGAAATTGGTTGGGTCTCTTCTTAATCGCGCGAAGACAAAACGCGCTTGTATTATCGACTTGTACAAGAGATGCAACGTGTATCTCGTTACGGTATAATTAGCACGCGGTGCTGTACATTTTCCAGCTCGGAGGGATGGTGTGCATCGCGGCGTGTGTACCGGCGCGCGGGGCGAACATTGCGACCGGGCAATATCGTGCCAGGTGGAAATGTTACCACGTCCACCACTCCCCGGCTCTCTCATCTTACTTTTCGCATGCTAATACGGCCGGCGGCTTTGTTAATTTTTTGAGTAGACCGTCCGGTTGCTCGTAAATTTCCTTTGAACGCGTAATTACTCGTTTCGGTAACTCGCTCGTATCGCGCCCTCTAAGCACTGCCACCGTTTCCTGAGAAATTATTTCACACGTTCCACGTTCACCGTTTGTTTCGCTAACAGGCTCCGCAGAGCTGCCCGGATGCTATTTCATTAAACGCAACGTATGCCCTTTGCGAAACCTGAAAGATACGTCGCATAGAAAGGCCATAGATCCTACGGATGACGCTCTCCTAATACACTCTGCAAAACAAGAGAGGCATGCGCTTGCAACTTTTTCTGAGCCGGATGACTTGAATCTTTTCTAGATGGTGGAAGGGTTATAGGACAGCGACTGTATAATAAATATATCTTTAATTTTGTTTCGAATTATGAATATCTTAAATTATTTCTCCAATTACGATTTCATTCGAGAACTGTATTTCGAATCAATTCTGCGAATAGAATTGTATTCGAAAAATATTTATAAAATGTATTCTTCGACTAAAATCGTATCGGAAAAAAATATTTCGAATCAATTCTGCGAACAGAATTGTAAAATCGACAAATGGCGTTCCGCGGCGTCCAAAACGCAAGAATAAAAAGAAAAAAAATGGGCGATTTTTCATTTTGAGGAATGCATGAGGGAAACGTCTCCATGTTTGTGAAATTTGTACAAAAAAAAAAAGAGGTGGGAACGATAGAAATGTTATTTACGGTTATTGTAGGATGTTCGGCAATTCGTTGTGCTGGAATTTGATTTTTTGTCGATCTCGAAATATTGATCTGCCTGGGAATACAGCGCGCGTTTTCTATTATGACGGCTGTCCCTTTTGTTTCGTTTCCCTGTTACATTTTTCGATGTACGAAGATTGTATCGAATTTCATTGAAAGAGATCGGAATGGGAAACTCGCAGCTGAAAATTCGCGAAAATCTCTATAGATTTCGCTTGCCCACAGAAATATTCAAAACGACGGGGGCTAGATAACGATCCGCGATGGACGTGACAGATAATATTGTAATTGACCGGACAGATGCTTTCGGTGCTTCGTGTATAGCCGGGCCGCGCACGTGTTTCGGACGGATTTAAGTTATCTAAAAAAAGAATTTATTCGACGATAAAACAAGAAATCGCTTTATGCTTCATTTGCTACTGGTTTCGCGGCTATCGGTGCCTTTTTTTCAGTTGCCGCAATATATTTTTTATCTAGAAACTCGTCGAATACTATACAGTTTCACAGATAAAAATCTCGTAGAGCGAGATTTAAAGAATCTAATTTTTCGAGAATTTTCTTAATAATTTTCACTGTTGCAATAAAAGGAGCCATTTAGGAATTTCTTTAATAATAGCAACTCCTTTAATAACTTAATCAAAAATAGCACTTTTGACTATTTAAATTCCGCTACTTTTGAGATCGCCACCGCTAGCTTTTCGAATAAATGCATCGGAATAACAAACGATAGAAACGAACGGCAAATTTGTCAAGCTATTAAATAAAGCATATTGGCGCGCTTCACGAAATATTATTTTAACGCAGTTTCGTTGTTTCGAATAAACACGACGAGCCGCTCAATGTTTAAACATCCCGTGCGTTATTGTTCCGTGGACGAGGTTTTCGAGCGTGAGCGCGTTCTTTCGCAAAAATTATGCCAACGTTTCGCCAGCGCGGTGCAGCTTCACGAAGGGATTGAATAACAGGCCGCCGATACCGTTGCGCGCCGCGCGGTGTTTAATTGTTAAAGCGGACCCTGTTCAGGTTCCGGATCAATGGTCACCCACTAGAGATTTTAATTGGCGACCTGATAAAAGGACAGGTTTACACACGAAATCCTCGACTGCGGGAACTGCGTGATACCGGCACGCGGAAGCCTCAAATCTCTGATTAGGCAACTAGCCCCGCAGCCGAGCTCGTTTTATAGGCACCGCTCCCGGATATTTAACCCCTTGCGCGCCGATATTGGTTCATTTTGACCCGGCGGTTGCGCCGGACAACCATCTAGGATACGATACTTGGCGTCTTGTCACCATGAAATTAAAGTGTCTATTACGTATAATGGGAACAGAGATACCGTAGCAGGCTACATAATTATTTGAGGGTGCTCTGTTTTCCAAAATTTACCGTTTAATTACACGCGTAAATACTGTCGATGAAATTATATTTAAATACACAAGCAAGTTGTGACAATTATATCACACAGATCAAATTATTATATTATCATTTATCAGATCAATATGTCAGTTTTCTTAATCTCTTTTCTCGTTACAAGTAATAGCTCCTTTTTAACAAGTTAAAACGGAGCGTTTTATCGATTGTTTAATAGGCCAGTCCCTCTGTCATCTAAAAACGCTTCAAACGATTTAATCGATTGTGAGAGAAGTTAAATTGTTTTAAGAGGCGTGCGAATAGTTTTACGGACTACTCCGCACTTGTTTGCGCTGCATGTATTCCAATAACTAGGAAGCGGCGTGATCCTCTCGGTTAACTTTGCGGCCGATTTCGAACAGCGACCGGTCTCCTCCACGCAGGCCGGCCATCTCGGCAGCCTGTGCCCGCGCGCATTGTCTACATGCCGTTAATTCGCTCGCCGGTTGCCGGCACGTGGATTTTATGTGACTTTGCTCGCGCGATTACCGCGCGCCAGAAATCTGCGATTACCGGCGGTGGCCGATCGTTAGGTCCGGGGCGACCACTTGTCCGCATAATTGACTCTGCACATTTTTTTTCCTCCCCTCCCACCCCCCACCCCCACCCCCCCAGCCGTTTCCGCTTTCGTACCGCCGCCGCCGTCGCTATTGTGTTCCCGGTACCGTTCGTAATCATTCGACCGATAGCAGGCACCAAGTTTACCGGGTACAGTTATCCTTTCGGTTCTCCCAAAGACCCACGCGTGCCTAATGCTTTTCTACTGGAAACCAGACCGGGGGAATGCTCCGGTAAACTTCTCGTGGGCGGATAACCTTCGGCATTCCGCCATCGAATATCGATACCTTGAAAATAGAACGATACCCGTAGATTTTTAGACCCCCGGCGAGCGTCCGTCTTGCCGCGTTGATAACTTAATTTGATTTTTTGGCCAGAGGTTATAATCGACGTTCCCGCGCGCCGTTCCCGTTTCGATGCTTCGCTGATGAAATCTGTTTCGTTTGTTTGGCATTGCATTTAGTCGATGATTGAATTATTTTTTTGATTATAAAAAAAGGCATCGTTGATATAGTCTTACTTTTAAACATATTTCTGAGTCTTTAATTTTTCAATTGAGATTTCTTTTCTCGGTATCTGTTTATTGAAAGGCTAACAGTACTAAAATGTCCTTTAAAATAAATAGAATTAGACAACTCGCCTTTTTGCTATCTTTGTCTTAAACAAAGTGTCCCATTCACGGCAGTCCCGCCGTATTCCAACCATCGCAACAGGGACGAGAATTGCGACGAGGCGGTGTTCGTTCTTTAAACCGTGTCTTCCGCGGCAGATACGATACGACGGTGTCCGTTGTTATTTTATACAGTCGTCATATTACGGAATTAATGGATTACTCGGCAATGCGAAGAAGCGTAGCGAACATTTAATCGAGAGGAACTTTCAAGGGAGTTCGATTCAGTGGAAACGGTCGACATGATTTTCAAGGCGACCCGTTTCGACGCGGTCCGTTTCAGCGGCCAAGTTCAACCGATCCGATTTACAACAAAAGAAACCGCGCTCTCGCGCGCCGCGCACATATTATCGCGTGTGCAAAGCCACTTCTCCGCCGCGCGCCGTCTTTTATCTAACGCGCCAGTTGTTCTTCGTTTGCGCCTCGTCGAAGCAAATGACTCGATGAAGCTCAGACATCGTCGACATGGTTTGCTCGGTTTCGTGGACTCGCGAGCGGAGTAAAGAGAGGGGGGGAGGAGAGAGACAGAACGAGAGAGAGAGAGAGAGAGAGAGAGAGAAGCAGAGAGAAAAAACGAGTCTCATTAGCTGCCGCGAGCTTGACATTTTCCGGTCGAATCGATCGACAACAGAAATGGCCTCTCATACATTCCGCTGAAAATCGGCAGTTTTCTCGATCGAGAGAAATCTTAGCCTCGGGAATACACCCACTGCAACCTATTTGTTCTTCGAAACTCGCAGGTGGAACGAAGAGAGATATTATTATTTTAATCAATTAATTAACGCGTGTCGCGCATTCTCGATGCTGACGTTAAATGAAACATAAAGTCCGACGAATGCGCTTTTGCACCGAATTTTTAGAACATCGGAACTTTCATTGAATTTCGTTTCATTGGAACATCGACTTTGAATTAAATTTGATTTACCTTAGATCAGAGTTAATTTTATTTTATTCATTTCATGGTATTCATTTTCTTCAGGTACTATATTTCGATGTTTTATTGTTTATATATATATATATACGTTGTGGAACGTATTAAGTTCGATTATTAAGTTCGAAGTTTTCGCGCTTGAATGATTTTTCGTACAGCGAGAAGAAATGGGGCATTAGGTATCCTCGTTCACCCGGAACATCCCGTTCAACTATCGCAATTATGATGTATGAATATTATGGACGTGGAACTGAAATGTATAAGGAAATGGAACGGCGCGCGAAGAACAATTTATGTCCGAGAAAATTCATGATTCCCCGACGTCGCGCGCCGGTTCTTAAGTGTCGGGCGATAGGTTCAAAGCGATCGAACAGGAATAGAACGGAGAAATTTAATTAAGTAGGAGGGCGAAAATAGGAATGCTACTTTGATGTTCGTGCCGTTACTTAATGCAGATTTGTGACGAATATTAAATTGCATAATAACCGGTTGGAATTCTGTTCGCCGGCGATTTTGTGACGAAGATTTCGTAAGGAAGACTTTGTAACATTGTAGGAGCGTGAAATGTTCACGAGAGTAGTTTGACAAATTTTTGTTTTCCGACTTTTATTGCAAACTTCAAACATGGAAACTTCCGTCACGTATATTGTTTGTAATATTTTTATATTTTTATATTTGCTATATTTCTATGTTTCTATATTTTTGTATTTCTATGTTTTTACATTTTTTCATTTTTAAAAATCGCTCGCCTAAAATTCCAAATGCACGAGATAATTAATAGGTCGTAAATGTTATCTCCATGGAGAAAACGCTGAATAACCGTGCTTAAGAAATGGTAATTTATGTACGCATTGTTTACTGATCTATTAATGAATAAGGTTAATCGCATCGTGTCTATTCTCGTTATTAAATGTTACATGGAAATAACAGGCTAAACGTCATTACCATAGCGAACGCGGAATGATTTATTCTACAATTATTCTGCAGCGATGGTATCATAGATATTCTCACCGGTGACATCACCGTACCTTTGATCATCGCGCAATCATTTCGAGCGTTTTATAGAAGTGAAATTTACACGAACGAAACAGGACGCGATGCGAATTATAATCGCGTTAGCATCCTCTACGAATGAAAGGAATTTTCTACATTATTTACAATTGCACGTATCCCGATAATCGTTTAAACGAACGCGGTAAACAATTGTCGAATCGATGAATCGAAATGCCGCGGTGTCATGCCGAAAGGAGAATTTTTAGTTACCTTCCACCGTAATATTCGTCTCTGCAAAACATGTTCGTTATTTTCGTTGTAAAAGCACTCGTTATCGCCGTTCACTCCTGTTACGTTTAATCTCTTAACGTGTCGCATTAATTGATAATTATCGATATTATTTCACGCCTGCCGATGTTTTATTACGGTCGTATTTTCTTCCGTATCATAAGAGTTCATTAGAGCGTCATAAAATTAGCTTAATCGTGCAATTTCGAAATAATGACGCGCCGCTGGAAAATGCGACGCGCTCGCAGCTATGCGACACGAGTGCAAAATAACGACACGCTAGAGGCGAGAGATTATAAAACACCGATTAATATTGACCAATTTTTACGAAAGTTCGTTAAGCCGTGGCGTGCTATTAACAAAAACCGAAGCTCTCGACGGGACGGAAATTCGTTGAAATGCGAAAATATCGTTCGCATCGGTATCGCTGCGTCAACGTGGTTATAGTCATGGTCGCCGCGTTTCAGTTTCCACGTTTCTCGAAAGAATTTCATTTCTGTGACATAATGTCCGGGTGGGTTCGTTATCTTACGGCTTCGTTATAAATAATGTCGATCAAGTGGGCAAGTTTCCCAGCTCAGTGTCGAGGAAGATTTATACGACTGCGGTGCATCAGTGCCTGAATCTGATCTTTGTTCCGTGATATTTCATTTCATTCGGCTATCTTTTTTTCGGACTGGTCACTACTGTTACATTGATAAAGTATCGAAACGCGGCACGGTCTCATCAAATAACGCCATTTTCCTCTGTTTGCTATTTACGAAGCCATTCGAGCCTCCACGAAAACTCCTACTTTCCGTCCATTGTCTCTATGGCAGCATCCCGTTTTATTTTATTTTATTTGAATTATTTCTTATCAATCATATATTTCCGATTAATTCGAATAATTTTTGTAATCGAATAATTTTTGTAATCGAATCAATTTTTATCTATATAAATTTTTGTTTGATCGAGGTGTCGACTAAAATTTGATTTGAATGAATTGTCACCGGTATAAATTTGTATTCGATTAGATAATTTATTCGATAGCATCGAATAAAGTTTTATTCGTCATTCGAATGGAATTTCGCGCAGCTCAGTGCCGCGGCCGTTACGAAATCATTCCTGTAAATTGTGCAACAGAAAATTTCGCTGGAAACAGTGCTAATGTCGTCCCCGGTAATTGTAGCGATCGATTTCAATGAATTCCGGTTTGTCGAAAACCGATTGCGATCTCGACAAAGTAATTCCGAAGGAAACTGTGCGTTCCTATCGGCTGATCTGCCGCCGTTGCGGAATATAGACATTAGGGGATCATTTATCTTACTTACGCGGCGGCCGATGAGCCTGACCCATTACAGCCGCCAGGGACGAAAATTTCTCCATCCCGATCTAGTTTCTTCCAACATGCCGTAGTTTCCACCTTTCGAGATCAATATTCATTAGCCGGCGCGGCCTACCTGCCCCATTCAACCCACGGCCACCATTCTCGTTCTGCGCGCATCGACTAATGTTTAGAAGCTTTGATTGACCGATCTCCTTGTGGATAGAGCGCAAATTAATCGTGTTAGCTGCGCGCTACGTTTGCCTGTCGTGACTGCGATAAGTAATCTCCTAACAAGCGAGAACATTTCCAAACAACGATTTTCCCTTGATTAATGTCTGGTTCGATCGACTTGGATCACTTTAACATTAACTACTTGTCGCCGCTCGTATGTTCTCGGGACCATAAAGTCGCGGTTTTTAATAGGGTTGTTGTTAGGTTATGTTAGGTTAGGGTCGTGGCTACCCTGGGCAAGTTCAAATTTATCCTCTGTAGGGCGAATTGATCGTATCAAATCATTTAGGTAAGTTAAAGTTACTGATTATAAATCCTTATTATACGAATACAGGATGTATGAAAATTATTAACAAAGGGGACGAGGCCTTAATAATTTAGTGTTATCAGTTTGTTAATTCAGTGTTTCAGGTTACAAGATTGGGAGGACGGGTTGAAGAAAGCTGCGATGGAAAATTGTGACATTTTAAGAAAAATCGTTTCCGTCCGTATGCGAAGGCGCTTTCCTATCGTGTAATTATTTTTTACTGCGCTTAATAAAACCAAGTGGAAGAGTCACGGGGATAAGGATATGCAGATAAGTAGAACAGTTAGCCGAGGGAAATGAAAAACGAAAATGAGAGTGACTGGGTAGGTGGGGAAGCAGTTACGAGGCAGAAAATTGCCTCGAACTTGGAACATTCTTTTTAAACTTGCTGCGTATAAATCGAACCTTATGTGGAAGGGGTAACAAATTATACGTCCGCCGTGCGGCATTGTTAGTTTCAGCGCGATGAAAGAATAATGCGTAACGAAAAATCGGCGGGAATTGCAAATATCTGTTATCGGCCTGCTGCAATAACTTTGTCATTTTTATTGATTTTACTGCCTGTAGAATATTCGAATTTAGTTGTTTAATATTCGACAGTGTTTTCGAAAAGTCAATAAAAGATATGGCAATTCTGCGGTTATTGAACAATCAAATCTCATACCAGCATTCAAGCTGATTAATATTTGGCGTTACTTCGGTGATTAATGGTGTTACAATCATTTCTACGCGCGATATTAATATGGCTAATGAATGCCTTCGATATCACATTTTTTTCACAGAATTTCATAATTTCAGAGACCAAACTATCATAGGAAAAATGGAACTCTGAACGCATTTTTCTACGAACTTCATTATTTCGATTTATCTCGGTATCGAATCAGAGCAGCGAAAATATCCAAATCGTTCGGGTCAGTTTCCAAAAAATATACGGCTTTTTAAATGGTCCATCGAACAGTTTTGTGGGTCACCGTATACATCGAGAAACGCCACGGTTACGTTTGCCGGTCCGGGCGATAAAATCGGCGTGATCCATCGGGGGACTTACCTCGGGATTAAAACGGGAAAGAGATGGCAAAAATAATAATAGGAAGATGGGAGAGATTATCTTACAAAGAGATCGGCTGGCTGCTGATAGCCGATTCTGTTCGCAGCCATCACCAGGAACACCGTTTCCGGTATATTCGATTTCCTGCACGCGAGTCAGGAGGAAATTGATTCGAACGATGCGCCCCCGCCGCCGTTCCCCCACATTTCAAAGTTAGGCTTTGGAAACGAGGGAAAAAGTAAATTAAAGTTGAACACCGAACGTTTGGGCGTCGTACGGACCGCCGCGGCGCGACATTTCGTTTTGCACTCGTTTAAACACCTTTCTTCTCTCTTTTTTTTTTGTTTTTACCACGGAATCGTTAAAACTTCGAGCGGAGAACCGGCGCACTCTACTAATTGCTTGTTTCTCGGAAACATTCGCGGATTCGTCGCGATCTTCGATTTCAATTACGCCCAATCATCGGAATTAATATCGATTTCGCAATGCTGGGAACAATTCGTGGGATTTTAAAATAGGACGAAGCTTCATAGAGTAATTAACAATCGGTTGTTCATCGTTACGCGTTCCGTAATTAAATGAACCTACGATACTAAATACACTGTATCAATGCACTGTATTAATCAAACGCTGCTAATTAATTATTCTTGGTAAAAATACTCTGCTGTTAGTTGTACGCGTTTATTTCGGGCTGGCGTTTATCTAATTTCCGAAAGAAATGTTAGGGCGATTCTAGTCAACGAGATCTTGAAAGTTAATAAGAATATCTAATCGTTATATAATATAAAATACTAATAGCATTTTGTTTTTGCAGTGTCTCGGACAAAAAAGAAATAAGATAACAGAGACGTATTTTTCATCGACGAATAAATACATTAATTACGATGTAAATTTTTCAGCAGCGAATAATTGCAAAATTCATTTAGGTCGAACCCGTTCTGCGAACGATGTACAATGTATAAATTCGTAACAGTACTTTCTTAATTAAATCAAATTAAACAGCGGCGAGGTCAATATTTTGCGTCGACCAGTAAATTGAATTACCGAGCTCATATTAATTCGTACGAATTCGTATCAATATCTCCGTCAATCTCGGGCCGTTTCGGGAATCCGCGCGGCTCCGTTAAAAGCAGGCGGACTTTCATTAGTAATGGAATACCATGGGGCGTCTGTCGCAGTCAAAGAGCGCGAATTAGTTTCGCGCAGCTACCAAGATAGTGTGAATTTTTTCTATGCACATGGGAAATTCAACGGGAAACACATCCGCGCCGTGTTCCTTTGGTTCCCCGTCGTGCTCGCGGCCGAATATGTATTTCGAATTAATCTTACAGAGACAGCAACGTGGTCGGGGATCCCGGGTCGATCCGGTCCCCCGACCCGCGAAAGCGGCGTATTCTATTTCGCAAATTTTTATCGATACCCGCGAAAAGCAGTTCACAGGGCCGAGTAAGTAACGCGCGTCGGGGCGAGGCGAGGCGAGACGGCGGCGACTCACTTTCCCGTCCATTTTTCAATTTGCCAGGCTTTCAAAAGGAATTTTTAAATACGCGTACGGCGCGTGCCCCTAGTGCTTTATTGCCTTTTCTTTTTTCACCGCGCCGTCGCTTTATTGCATAGAATGTTTCGCACGTATGGAAATCCGCAATTTCGAAAATGTTCAAAGGACACCGCGACTAATAATGTTCAATCGACTTTAACGTTTTCTTCTCTAACTTTCTACCGAAATTCTGTCCCGTTCTTTTGATATTTTAAAGAATTCATATCGCGCGTAGCATGGTCAAAGAGAAGTCGATCGTTGCACGGTATTTGAAAGATAGAAAGTTAATGAATTTACAGCTGAAGAATGTATAAGGGTCGCAAGAATATATGTAAAAATATCGGTGGCTCTTGGGCTACGCTGTTCGGTTTTATTTTCGCCAGCAGTGACTTCAAATCGTGCTTCTTTATTTAAAGACAGTTTCGATACTGGGTCATAGTCTGGTAAAATTGGACCCTTCATTTATCTTGCTTCGAATCGATGTTTTACTCCTAGTTTAATGCGACGTCTTTTATTT
Source organism: Augochlora pura (assembly GCF_028453695.1). Classification (NCBI taxonomy): domain Eukaryota; kingdom Metazoa; phylum Arthropoda; class Insecta; order Hymenoptera; family Halictidae; genus Augochlora; species Augochlora pura. The sequence continues at coordinate 21,540,491 of NC_135775.1, read as the reverse complement.
TAGCATTTTTAACATTGTGGCTACTACTTGGCATTTATAAATAACTTATAAATGGCTGAAAATTAACAGAAGTCGCGGGGACATTATTTGATTTAATATATCTGGCACACTTTTCCACAGAAATTAATAAAAAATAATTCTTCCGTCTTCGATATATTAAATTTTAACAAACGATAATTAATCGAAGAACGAATACGTCTTATACGATCAAGTTAATTATGCTTGAAAATAAACCGATGCAAAGTGATTGGTAACTCAGCAGCAACTGGCTTCACTACCCTTGGAGGTTCTTGTGTCAGCAACTTAGCCCTATCTCCTCGGACCAATCAGCGGATCCCTTCGATCATTCCCAGCGCTCGCAGGAAGAGGCTGTCGGTGTCTCAGTGATTCGGCTCGAGGCGTACAGAGGTTGAACTCCGACTGGCGTTGGTCAATTGCATCGTCATCGGTTAATCAGATTCCATCGTCCGGCGGGTTCCGGACAGCCACTCGGCCAACGTATAGGCACACCCGTCGAGGAATACGCGGCTAATGTAACCCAGAGACTGCGATGTGTACGTATTACGACCTTCTCCTCTAAGCATGCTTGCACGACAAACGTGAAACGATTGTCTTGTATCCATTTAACGCGACCGTGTATGAACGGCCGCATAATTTCGCGAGGAGCTCGGGGGTCCCGGGGAACCGGTTCCTGCGGATCAATCTGTTATTTGTCAGCCGTTTCACGCGGAATTTACCGCGGGCCCGTGCAAGCCTGTTCTGATTCGGAAGCAAATTTGTCCGCTGGTCGAACGTCAAAATTAGTCTGTCAATGTTTCTTCGGTCGCCACGTACGGCCCGTTCTCTCGTCGTTGCGTCGGGATACCGCGATCGATCGATTCATTCATTGTTTTCGCCGTCTCGCGTTATGATAGTTCGATAATAAAGGAAATCTTCGTTCTTTGTCACTAATTCTTTTATTTTTTTTTCATTACGCATTCGATTGGAGAACGTTGATTCATTTTTCACGCGACGTAGTAGTTTTAACTGAAATGTATTTTATTGCATTTTACATTTGTATAAAGTGTATTGTTATTATTATATTTATATAAAATACACGCGAACATAGGGTGATGCCTCTTAAATGTCTCCTCCAATAGTGATAATACAAAAAAATATTCTTATTCTAAATATATTTCTTTAGCATTTTTATCTGAGCCCACAACAAACATTGAAAAAACCTTGAATAGACCTCTAAATAGACAACGAAATTTTGTTGTATTATGCCAGTCGAACAATTGCATTTCGTCCGGGAATTATTGTATCCCAGGCGATGGTGGCTCAACATGTCGCGCGCGACAATCCCGAGCGGTTTCCAAACGAAACGCGCAGACCGCGAAGAAATCCGAGCGGTCGCGAATATTTTCGTTGTTCCCGCGGCGCAGATTTTTAAGGACCGTGTACGCCGACAGTGCCGCGCTTGGTTGGCAGGGCGACGGTTCATTTCTGTAACAGAGACGGTCGTCGAAAGTGTTAAAGAACCGTGCTACGTGTACGGGGGAACGACAATCGCGCGGAACAGAAACCCCGGGCTCTTTAATTAGACGCCGCGCGCGCGCACGCCCGGGCGTCGTTATAATCTAATTTTCAGAAGGGAGACATCAGAAGAGAGGCTTGCGTAACATTGCTCGTTTCGGTTCGTCGATCAAAGCGGCAGGATCGTTTCGAACGTATATGCGAGAATTCTCCCTGCTGATTTCGAATAGCAGGCCGCACGGTTAGCTAAGCACCTTTATATGCTCGCGAGCACGTAATGAGGCTACCCCTCTAACCGGTCTTAATATCGTTGTCCTGAAACAATCCTGTGACGGTGTCCTGGAGACGCGACCAACCGGCCCACCGGATCATGCCAGGTTGCCGCGCGTGCAATTTATGCGAGCCGATCCGCTTGTTCGCTAATGTTCCCAGAGTTAGCTCGCGGTGACTTTATTTTTATCGATACTTTTTGTCTATTAAACTTATTTGGCAATTACTGTAACAAAACTTGAGAAATGACTACATAGAAAATATAAAAAATTATTTTTATTAGAAATTATCCTTTTAGCCGTTTACTAGTTTTGTTTAAAAATCGTCTGATACATAGATCGCTCGATGCTCTCTGCAACGTGTCTGCCGATACAATAAATAACAATTAACAAGATAATTGCAAGGTCGAGGTCCCCGGAACTAGGTTCCGTTCTGCCAGTTACTTAGCACGCAAAGGAAATGTTGATCCCGAAGATCAACCATGTTCTGTGCGTTGGACCGAATCAGGCGAGGACGGAATTCGTAATCAAGTGGGACGGAACACGAAATTGATCGGCTCAAGAGATGCCTGGAGCTTTGGCCAGCCCGAAATTATCTATCCGTAGATTGTTTCGAGAAAGTGGGAACTTATAGTACTTAATATTTTATTTTATGGCTACCTGATATTTTCGCTGAGGATTGGAAATGGAATAGGGGCGAAGTTGAGCTGACTTCGTAGAAGGCGTTGGTTTGCGTCGACGACCGTGTATTTTACAGTCAAGAATGGCCGTTCGAACGGTTCTTTGACAACTTGAGAAAATAAAGAGAAAATTGGGCTGCCAGGGTCCGCGACTGCCGCGTTTTGCGAGAGCAAAGACTATATGCTCGACTTCGGGAGACGAAGGTTGCAGCATGCAAGGCGGATTCGAGATAACTATACTGGTCGATGCAACAAGACCTTTCGTCTTAAGGTCTGTAATACAGTAGTCAACTCTACTCCATAAAAATAATTACACTTCCGTAGCACACTAAGAATTATACTTTAGAATTATTCCTGTTACAATAATTAAACTACATATTTAACAAAATACCAAAATAAATAATCGTAAAATAAGATAAAATGATAATCAATTAAAAGCAATATTATTTTCCACACAGTTAAATAATCGGCAGTTCTATCGGTTACTCTACAACTGTTTACCATTTATTGAGTGAATGAAAGGAATGCGCTAATGAAATTGGAATCGAAGTAAACCGGAATAGGAATTTATTTCGACCAACAAATCAGTCGGAAGATAATCGCGCGGAGAGAGAGACATGAAAATGCGACGGGCCTGCCTCCTGTACATATGTATTCGCGGAAAGTTGGATGAGTGAAACATCCTGACCGTTGGAATATTTTTCCAGGGGTCCGGATACGTCGAGCCGAAGATTTCTGACCTCCTTCTGCATAGTTTATGTCTACCTTTGATATTCAAATGCATTGTTGTCGATGCCGGTATTCTTGGTCGTTGAATTGTAAAATGCGGCCGTCCGCGTTCTTATTTTTACTGGCGCGACTCGCGACAGGGCTGCGCGCCGAGCGCATTTGACAATAGAAAAACACGCGGAAAACATCGCCAGCATTATTGAATTACATTTTAATTATTTTAAAATCTCATTCATCCAGATGTTCTGAATCCGAATATTTGGTAAATGTGGAAACAAACTCTTAAATTAAATAAATATATATAATGCGGAGTAATAATGTTTTCTAGATAAGTAGGTAATTGGACAACGCCATTTTAGAAATTATTGCTATTATAATAATTAAATAACGCGAGTATTAGTGACTCTATTAATTACTCTACAGCGTTATGCTTCTTTTAATAATTAAACTGTATACGAATAAGATAAATTGAGAATAATATTGTTTTCCAGATTAGTAGGGAATTCTACAAATTATTTTATACTTCGAGTGTAAAAAGTTATTTATTATTACACGAAGCGAACCTTCGATTCGCGTATTTTTAGGAGCCTTTTATATATTATTCAAAGATTGACAAATCTGTCAACGTAAATATAAGACGATTTATTTCCAGACATTCAGCTGGAACGTCCAGCGACCCCGAAGCTTAAATACCGTGCAACAGGACGCGCAAATAAAGCAGTCGTTTAACGAAACATAATTTTGCAGCTGAAGAGAATCGCCTTATTTCCTGTCCGTTCAAAGGGTTGCGCGACCCTTAAATGCTTTTCGATTCAGGTAATTCGCGCCGAAAGCTGATACAATCTTGCGAGGCGTTCGCCAGGATTGGGCAAAGGAAAGATATTACGTTGGTAGAAGGGAGCTCATTCAAAGGAAATTTCGACCGAAATTGAAAGAGCCACGGTTGAGCTACGCTCCGGTTTCCATCCTCTCACTCTTTCTTCCTCTTCTTCCTCTCTCTCTCTCTCTTTCTCTCTCTTCCTTTTCCTTTTGAGCTTCCTGTTTATATTGTTTGCACACGGGACGATTTAAAGATACGCGTGATACCTCACGTACCTACAGTGAAATGAGCCCCTTTGAACGGTCGGGTGCGTTGAAGCATCGCGGTGCCGCAAATGCCACGGAATTCCCCCGGTTCCGATACCCAGCCTCGCGCTACTTCCGAGGTTCGTTATTGCCAGGCAAAGTCGAACCCGGTTTAATGAACCGAAAATAAGTGCCGGCGAAGTGTCGTTAACTCGGGATTTCCCCGGCTACGAAATATTCCGGGCTTCCTCGCGTTTCCGTTTCGCTCCACGTTTTTAACCGGTACCGCCGAAACACCGAATCAGATTACCGATGATTCCGTACGTAATCTACCAAGCGACTGCGTCTCCCGTTTCTACCGAACACGAAGTCGAACTAATTACTGTTAGAACTCGTTATGGAGCATCGACTAACACTGCTCGACGAATGGATAAAAATTGACCAAAATTGACTTACGATAATTCTGCGAAAAATTATTGCAAGATGACTGTTTCTTTAAATTCAAGAAACCTCTACTTTATAATACCTTTCCAGGATTTTAAGTTTGATGTATCCTCTTACTATTGTAATCGTTGAAACGCGAGGCCATGTTTGTCGTATTTAAAATTACCATATTAACCACTCAGCTGCGTCGATATATTTTGAAGATAAATATTGTTACGCGTTTTATCAATTATACCGGGTGTAGTCTTTTTGATAATTATTCTAAAATTATTCTAAAGCGTACGAAAATTATGAATATGTCGCCATAAGCATTTTGCAATAAATCGTAGAAGAATTATATTTATTATAAAATATAAAATTGTCATTTCCCTATGACGTGTATATACGTCGTACGCAGCTAACAGGTTAAGTATCGGTTGTCGTATTAAATATTGAAATAGCCGTAAAAATAATAGCGTAAAACTATCTAATAATTAGATAGTATTAAGTTAAACAGCGCAAAAATTTTTCTTTTCCATTCCGGTCCCCGTTTTTTAAGAATATCGAGCACCGTGGAACGCGACGGGGCATGGAACAGTTTCGCTCGCGAAGTCGGTGTTAACCGGACCCGGCGATTTTTATCATAATTCGGTCCTTTCGATGCTCGAACGCGGCCGGCGAAATTTTCTATTAAACACACACGGCGGAAAGGCTGCCCGCGAGCGAATTCGGGCGCCGGCACGGTTCCTCGCGAAATTCGTCGCTTTACACGCGAATTAGCTTGCGCGAAAGCGTCGCGGTAAACTCCGGGGGTCTCTAACTTGGCGGACGCGACGCGGCGCGCTGCTCAAAAATTTGTTCAACCACAGGGGAGAATCGTATTCGAGCCGCGACATTCTCTGTCCTTTCATTGACCGAGCGAAATTCAAGTGGCCTGATTAACGTTGTTAATTAAGTTCGGCCGGCAAACAATAGCAGGCTGAACGCAGTGTCGAATTTAGGATACGCCGTGGCTCGAGTGTCGGTTAATCAGCATACCCTGTGTCTCCGGGCCTCCTCCTGCTTCCGTGGAAAATGTTCAATTAGCATTTCGTCGCGGCCGGAATAATTAAGGTGTCTCGCCGCTAGGAAGAATATTTCATTGCCGCCCACTTCACATGTCCGCCGGCTCCTCGGCCGACGTCCTCCTCGTCTTTTTACGGTTCTACTTTTTCTTGGCCTCGTACCGGACGCGTCTGTTCCTTTTTATTTTCGAGGTTGCATCGACCCTTGAAATGATTAAAGTCAGAATCACGGTGTAGCTTTTATCCCTTACAATACACGCGACTTTATCTTTTTTGCATACAGATCTGTGGTCCACTTGCAAATGCTGTATTCTTTGTTCGTTACGAGTACATACGATATTATATGTAGAGGTCATATCATTTCTACAGATAGCGCCAAAAAATGTGAATATGTGCTAATAATATTTTAGAGAATAGCATTCTCAATATTACGAGTACAGTGTCTTACGTATATGAATTGTTAATTGGTCGCTGTACTC